>NW_017136505.1:0-397 GCF_001652005.2 Ceratina calcarata | reverse complement strand
TGAGGTGTAAGAAAAAGACAAGAGTAATTAAAAAACCGTCCACTATTACAGGTACAATATGTAAAATAAAGTGGCGAAATATCCGCGAATGTTACCGCAAATCTATTCAAAAATTAAGCACATTAAAGAGTGGCCAATGCTCAAAACACATCAAAAGTTATAAATATGCTGAACAGCTAGGGTTCTTCAATTGTACATTGGATCGTAGAGAGACCGTGGGGAGCGTGTCTCAAAATGAAAAACGTTGTGGTAAGTAATATACCTCTTTTTTATTATTTTGTTTTGTTTGTGAACACATTAAACACAAATGGAAGTATATATGTACAGACACTATATAAGAGAAAGACAATAATTTAGAGATGCCAGTCGAAAATGAGAAAAAGAAAGAAGTAACTGA
>NW_017136504.1:0-397 GCF_001652005.2 Ceratina calcarata | reverse complement strand
GCTTATTTCACACACCGCCTTTATTTGGTCATTGGCTTAGCGAAAAGAGGATGAAGATTTTTTTGGGTCTCTAACTTCACCAAGAATTCAGTTTTAGTTACAGTAGTCAGAAATGATGTCTGAAGTTTTAATGACGAGTCGCCACACTACGTATGTATGTATTACGAGCAAACGAACCTTGTAAGTTATCAATGTGATTAATAACTGCCTCTAGTAAACATTAATCTAATCTCGCGAAAAGTTGTACATAATGATACTGCAAGTTACTACAAATAGTTTTTAACATCGCATTCAATTTTTGTATTTATTAAATAAATAGATGCTTAAATGGGATATGGACTTTTTAAATCAATAATAAAATGTATGTATTCTACTTAGGTATAATATAATATAATTA
>NW_017136503.1:0-398 GCF_001652005.2 Ceratina calcarata | reverse complement strand
AGCGTACACGTTGGGACCCGAAAGATGGTGAACTGTGCCTGGTTAGGACGAAGTCATGGGAAACCCTGATGGAGATCCGTAGCGATTCTGACGTGCAAATCGATCGTCGGTACTGGGTAGAGGGGCGAAAGACTAATCGAATCATCTGGTAGCTGGTTCCCTCCGAAATTTCCCTCAAGATAGCTGGCACTCGCTCNACCTCGGCCTATTCTCAAACTTTAAATGGGTGAGATCTCTGGCTTGCTTGAACGATTTTTTTATGAAGCCACGAGATTTTTGGATCAGAATGCCAAGTGGGCCAATTTTGGTAAACAGAACTGGCGCTGTGGGATAAACCAAACGTGGAGTTAAGGCGCCTAAGTCGACGCTTATGGGATACCATGAAAGGCGTTGGTTGC
>NW_017136502.1:0-397 GCF_001652005.2 Ceratina calcarata | reverse complement strand
TTATTAATGTTAAAACTAATAGAGAAGAAGCTACAATAGTTCTATTTAAAAGACATTTTCTTTAAAATTCTGAATAATTTATTTTTCAGGTTGCCACTTTATTAGTATATATACTAGTTTCGTCCACTTTTGTGGGGGACGTAATGGTAATCTTGAGATCAGTCAACTCTCAGGATAAAGCCATTAGTATAGGATTGTCCATGACGTTCATATCCTTGATCGTATATATGCCAGGGAAAGTGTTGTACGATGTAATTGCAAATTTAACGTGCGAATATTCAGGAACTGAGAGCGGACTGTGTCGCCTTCACAATGGTACAAATCTAGGCAATTATTTGTACTACACAACGGGTTCGTTGTTAGCCCTGTCCGTTATATTAAAAATTCTCGTTTGGAT
>NW_017136501.1:0-397 GCF_001652005.2 Ceratina calcarata | reverse complement strand
ATGTCTATCGGACTACGCGAAGGAGAAGGCGGGGTCACGCTTCGACTCTGGCGCGCAGTTTAAACCTAAACTTATGCTCTAAATAGTATCTAACGTAACGCAGGATCTGGTCTTTGCCAGATCATTCGAATTAGTGCCCGTGAAGCGGGCCGTGGCTCTAATAGGCACCGCTATCCGACGTGATAGCGGGCTTTATCCGTGCTTCTAGCACCCGTTCGGCGTACCTAAATGGTAGCCGGGTGGCCTCGAGTCGCTCTTGCGGAGTGACGAGAGCTAGTGACCAATGCTTGCGGAATGCACGTCCTCACGATTGGAGGTTCCTTCCCTCAAGCAGAGGTTTCACAAAAATCACTTATTCTACTAAGTGCGTCAGGCCTCGTATCCCTATACCGATGGG
>NW_017136500.1:0-397 GCF_001652005.2 Ceratina calcarata | reverse complement strand
GCGAAAGAGGAAAACAGATTGTATGTTCAGAACAAGATAAAAGTCTGCGTATCCAATTACAATAGCAACTGAAAGACCTCTGTACATTTTATTCTTTTTTAATGGCAGGTGTATTATCATATTCGTGATATTAGGATTATGTTTGCTCATGAAATATGACTGAATGAATCCTTAAAGATGAAATGCGTATTATTCTATATAATTTTAACACATTCGAGATGATTGGCACGATTCTCGTATCATTTAACACTATTCCTACCACGACCGATCAAATGACCGTTCTTAAAATATCGGTTGGATCTTTCTATATACAACGTAATGAATCGCCTTTAAACTTAACGACTTTTTCTCAAATATACGTAATTATTACGTAATTTTATGTTTAAAATTAATACTT
>NW_017136499.1:0-397 GCF_001652005.2 Ceratina calcarata | reverse complement strand
GAAATAGTGGGAATACTGTAAGAGATATGATAAACTGAGATATGATCAATAAATAGAAAATCATAAGACTAACATGTTAATATTGACACTAGCAACCATATTCCAATTAGAAATGAATAATTATAGAAATGCAGTTCGGGGAATATTGATTCTTGTTTGTTTCTTTTTGGACAATGGGACGTTAGATTGATCACCTTCTAAATTAATCTTAATCGTGCGAACTTTGGCAATTAAGAGAGGCGAAGCTTCGTTTCGGGCCTGATTAATTGTAACAGTCAGGGGTTTATGTACAAAAGAGAAACCCCTGTACCCAATGATCCAAATCGAAAAGTTCGCATGTTACATGAAACTACTAAACAAACTTAATGGAAGATCATAGACAAACTTTGCAAAGTTT
>NW_017136498.1:0-397 GCF_001652005.2 Ceratina calcarata | reverse complement strand
GATGTATACTTATTACTCGTTTTGAATTTTGTCCCCCTAGGGGAGACTAACACATAGCTGGCTCAATTTCGTTGTTACTAGCTGTACTATTTTGGATCAACGAAATCAGAAGTCGCTCGAAGTGTCAATCGCAGTTGACAGACTTAGACGTTTATAACAAAAACGGCTAGAAACAAAAAGCGTCGAGAGGACGAAAGTGGAAACATGACGTTTCCGGGTGTACGAAACGCGCTTAAAAATCGACCGGGGCGAGGAACGGGAAAGTCGCGCACGGTATTCGCGAAATGGGTAAAACTCGTGAATAGGGGAGGAGAGTGGGGGAGAGGTGTACGCGTCACTGAAAGGGTAACACGGCCGGTCATCGAGCCGCGAGCTTTTCCGTATCGGTCGTACCTTC
>NW_017136497.1:0-397 GCF_001652005.2 Ceratina calcarata | reverse complement strand
GGGACAATGTACCTTTCATATTAGCACAAATTTATAATTCTGACTTTTACGTAGGAGCTGAAAGACTTAATGATGAAGTAGTTATTGAGAAGGATGTAAAAGAAGAGTTAGGGAAGTCTGAACTTTCTGAAAAATTTATTATCGGTGTTCAAGACGAGACGGAATTCATAAAATGGCTGGAATGTACAGATGATCAAGAAAGTCAAATTAGAATCAATTGTCAGAATAATATGATTATGTTTGTAACATACCAAGATAATGTGGAAGATTCTTTCCAGCAAATCATTGCAGCAAATGCAGATAAAACAGATCATCTGCTTAAATTTAAAGAGAATAAGCTTATTTGTTGTAAAACTCATGGCCCATTCAAGAGTTTGAGTAAATATAAAACAAGAGA
>NW_017136496.1:4967-9426 GCF_001652005.2 Ceratina calcarata | reverse complement strand
TAGCGCATGATAGAAAGAGATAGAAAGAGGTCTTCCATGAGGTCTTCTATTTTCTTTCTCTATCTAATGAGTATACGATACCACTTACACAAGAGCCTATGTCTTTCCTACTCTATCTGTAGTACTTCTATGGCTCAAATACGTAAGTATACCAATTTTCACATCGATATATCCATGTTTAATACATTTAAAGAAAGTTGAAAAATAGGAATAACATTCTTTCCTTTGAGACTTAGCTTGCGAGAATGTCAAGTTTGCAAATTCTATTCACTACGCGTACACTGGACTATATTTCCAATCCAATATTCGCTACAATGAATTTCCTTTCGCTGATACTTTGTAATATTGACCTCTCTAATGTTTAAATATTTGTTCAACCGTATGGCTTTCCTCTATTTTTATTCTGTTTAGCTCCTCTGACATAAACAGAATAATCAAGGGACATCAAACAAAGACAGTTTATTCAATAATGTTGTGTAATTAATATTAATCATGTCAAGAAAATTAATAAATGTACTAACCATACATTAGTATTTTTTATTCAATAATGCATATTTAAACTTAGAAACGCACACATACTGGTTAAAATTTTTAAACTCGATTTCCTCGGAAACAAAGCGTAAAAAGGAAAAATGTTATTTTTTTTTCGACTTATCTTTAAACAAGTAGGGGGTGATGTAGTATCACCCCCTACTTGTTTGTATCACCCGTCCGGCAATATACTATATATTTCTTCCTAAAACATTTGATGGTACTTTTCAAAATAAGTTCATTAAACTTTAATGTATCTACCTAACACTCTTATAAGTTTGCAAGATACAGATCCCATTTCATGAAAGAAAATCCCATTCAGGCTTAGAAATGTAAACATCAATCCCATTTGTATAGTTACTATCGCTTTCGTTTATCGAGCACTTTCTAAAAAAACATTATTACCCTACCTTTCTTCTCCAAGTTTAAGGACAGATTCCACATAACATTTCTAGAGCCTTGGCATTTCTGTAACATTTTTCCCTGAATTTTTACGACCTCCTAATTGATATCAGATTAGTACCGATAAATTCTAGAATCCTAGAAACCCCAAAACTACAACATTTATGACCTCCGACTGGTCATAACCAAGCTGACCCATACGTGGCGTCAACTACTCTCTTCCTCATCTAGAGTAGATTCCTTCTTCCAAGAACGTCTCTACTTCTATCCTAATACTCGGTGAAATCTTCAGTATAAAATTAGGCACTTGTGAAGCTGAGGCAGAGTATCGGTTTCCTGTACAGAATTTCTGTATAGAAGTTCAGTTTTCTTTTTTTCACTATCTGCATTCACAACCATTCAACCCTGGTTGGTCCTAATTCCTCTTTATAATGTGGTTTCTTTTGAAATTTTTTTCCATAAATAGGCCTCATATAAACCTATAGTTTTTTTATTAACACATCTAGCTAGTCACGCCACCCGAATCTAATTATTCGATAAAGTGGCCAAACCAATAGGAGCGAATGGAAACGTCATCTAATCTCTCGCGAAAAAAACTAGGGCAGAGTATCGTCTCGATTCTAAGACTGTGCGTGATATTATTTGGATTGAAATATCGAAACAACTCGGAAATAAACGATCTATGACTTGACGACACCTTGAGTATTCTAATTTCAGTGTTGCTGCGGTTAAACTATAATAGAAGGAGATCTACTTTAAAAAAACTAACTAGATTTCGCGGGTCAATTGGAGTCGATGTATAAATGTTTGCCCTCTCGAGCTTGTTAAAACGTTGGAATTTTCTGTTCAAAGTATTCAGTCAATATTCCGTCCTGACAGATGAAGAATCATCCCGGATTTTACCTCGTTATGGATTTAATCTTCCACTAAACGAATGATGTAAGTTCGAAAGCACCACTTTGAACCAATCCACATCATGACCGATAAAATTATTGGAGATTTTAAGGGTATGAGCCGAGCCAAGCCGAGTCACATTGTGAATCGAGAACAATTTTTCTTTTATAGTTACAATTAAGTAGGAATCTTGCAAAATTGAAGAAGCTTGGCTAACATTCAAGCGAGGAATCTCAGTTAATATTGTTAATAGAAGAAATGGCTTCTGACTTGCAGCACGAGAATATCTTTGAATCCATAGTTTTCTAAAATTTAGAGAAAAGCCAGTGTCCACGTATCGTTCATTATTTCTTATTGCTATTAAAAATTGTAATTGAAGAGATGCAGGGAATAAGAGCGTTTCTGTCAACATCACGATTCGAGAAATTAGGTTTCAAAATGTTATTATATCCGTGAAATCTTGTTTTCAATGCATTAATAACTAAAACAATATTAGATCGATATCGTTGTTAGTATAAAATAAAATTGCGTCAAAACAAACACGAAATCTGGTCCTAATACTATACAGTACATGAATACAGATTCCAGCCACCTTTTATCTATTAACTATGTTTTAAGGTACGAAAAGACGAATGGGACACAGAAATTGACTATACAGTTGAGGGCAAAACTGAACACACTCTATATAAGATTGAATAACTTTTTTCAAATCGGACCAAACGATCTGATTTTTTTTTAATAGCCAGACGGATTAGTTTACTAAGTAAGGTGATGTGTAAAATCATAAGGAAATATGTGAAGATCGCGTTTTCCAACTTTTTTTTATCTATATGCTGAAAATTTTATTGAAATCCGTCGATACCAAAACGTATGGATTTTTGACTAAAAGTTGTAAAAATTGCGATTTTGACTTTACCTAACTCCAGCTTATAAAGCAATTTCAATAACAAATTCACAAATCTTAATTTTTTCACAATCCTTTATACACATCATTTAGTAAACTAATCCAGTTAACTATTCAAAAATACTCGGCTCGTTTGGACCGATTTTAAAAAAGTTATTCTATTTTTTAAAGTATGTATTCCTATTTTATAGTCAGTTAGCAATTGAATGATAAAAAGGCATTTTTAAAAGTAGTTTTGTTCAACTTTCGCATATTAAAAGTGGAACGAAAAGAGTGCTGATTACCAGACTATGAAACCAATTTTTTATATACAAATATTCCATGCTCGGGCTAAGTTAATTGAAACGGTTTCTGTCGCAATATAAAAAAAAACAGGACCTGACCGTTTTTAAGACGCAGTTTGTCTTATGAAAATTCTTGTCAGCGTGCAGAAATTCCATTAGAGGCAACGGCGGTCATAACAATTAAATTTTCGAGGAACAAAAGGGAAAAGAAGAACCACAGGCGCAACGCGGCGAACTAGCCAGCCAGCCAGCTAACTAGCTCGCGATAAAAAACAAATTACCTACCCTAGCTTACTCTCAAGGGAACGTTCCTTATGATAAGGACAATTTAGTGAGGTACTTCATCGAAATTTTCAATAACTCGATTGATTCTTGTATTTGTAGAGAGATGACGCGATAAAGTAAATAATGGAAGTTAATTATAGTATATGATGTACTTTTTCGTTAGTTCTACAGTCCAATTAAAACTAGACATAAGATCAAAAGTTTTTCGCACGGGTGTAATCAACATTCAACAAACACCATAGTCATACCGTATAACAGGTGTAACTACTAGAAATGTTTAGCACCTTCTGTCTTTCAGTCGCTGGTATCTTTCCCACGTGTAATGACGTTCTTTGGTCAACAGTCCGCGTTCACGATGTTAAATCATCGCCCTCTCATATTTCTCAAACGTGATGATGAGAAATACATAAATTGTTATATTTTGAATTTAATACACGATATCATTTCTCTCTCGCGACGTTTGTTTAAATAGTAACGTCCGTAGATCTCTAGACGCTTAGGTTGAGAAACATTAGTATACATAGTATAGTATATTCAACCTTCATTATAGGCAATATGTTGAATTATTTATAAATAAAGATAACAAAAATGAATCTTATGTTTATAAGGAACTGTACCCCTGCACATCGTATTTATAACATGAAGCTATTATACCAATCTTTATATATGACTGTTTATTAATGAAGACCTGGCTCATAAACACTGTGCTAAATCGGAGTCGGTCTTCTAAGACAAGGCCCGAAACCTTTTTGAGTAGCAGTAGGCTCTTACTCACTTCTAGTGCGGATTTCGTATAGTTCAGACGTCCTTCCGAGCCGTTTAAAATTAAAACATTATTCGAACATAAAAATAAGTTCCTTTTATTTAACCCATAATCCAATACAATATTTAGTCTTCTCTCTATTAATACGATATAATATATTGTATCAATAGTGGAAATATACATGAGATTTAGTTTGAAAGTGGCCTACGTCCATTTTATATAAAAATCAAGTTAGCTATTTTAATATTTACATTTTTATGTTATCTTTCCATTTTGAAGAAAATTGTAACTAACATATTTAAAATCAGAAAGGTTTTGTAAAAAGAAAACAAGCTTTTGATTAATAGAATAATACAAACTTTTATTTTAAATGGGACTTAAGTCTCATTTGAGAGA
>NW_017136496.1:0-3624 GCF_001652005.2 Ceratina calcarata | reverse complement strand
AGTGTAGCTTGCAAGCGTACTGAGCTTGTGCATGCCAGTAGAAGTCCGGATTTACGACCCGAACTTCCGCGTACAGCCACAGTGGCTGTGCGTGCAATTGCAAGCGGCGTAACGCGAGCACTGTTTCGGCATACCGAAATCTAGTACGAAAAATAAGGGCAACGAAGAAAAGAGCATTCTCTTTCGCATAATTCTTCACAGTCCGCGGCTGTTATTCAGTCGTTAATTTAAATTAATCGAAGCGTTCGTTGTTCTGTTTGTTTACAGGAACAGACGATAGACGTTCGGTCTCAGCCTTCGAAACCAGACGAAAACAAATATACCAAATTTGTAATTAAGTTGAGGAATCGCCGGCAGTGTCGGCGGTTCAATAAACGATTGTATATAAAAGGATTAACACTTTTATTTCATTTAACCTGCTTCCCTCTTTTCCGGTACCAGTTAAATTTTGTTTAGGCTAAATCTCTAAACAAGTACACTTAATTCACGTGGAATGGATGGGATAGATTGTTGATAATTGATGGATGATGACAGGACAAATGAGGAATCAACAAGTCGCGGGGAATATTGAATTAAAAAGAAAATGTAAAAACTGTAGAGATTTAGACTTATCCATTCATTCGTAAGTAAACCTGCTAACGATGGGCCACGGTCAATGGGTCAGCGTCTTTGCCGCTCGCAGGTAGATCATTCCACAGCTGATCTTCTGTCTAGGGAAGGAACTCCGCAATCTACCGCAAGATCATTGTCACTCTTAAAAATTTTAACACAGTAAGATTGTTGCTCCTACGTCCTATCAATACACGTCTTTGAAAGCAGCTGATTGATTTTTATACACAAACTCAACTTAATAAAACCACTGTCACTTTTCACTTAAAAATTTTCGAACACTTACACTGTCGTTTTTGCAGTCTAACATTAAACATCTCCGAAAGGAGCCGATTGTTGTTTATTTACAAAATGAACTTCACTATCCGCGTGACCCGTAAATTACACGATGCGCGAAGGGCACGACTTGATCGGAATGACGCTCTTTTTATCGGAATCGGCGGATAACCATCTTTGCGTTAGGCGAATACTCGGATCATGTCCTAGAACTCTATTAGATTTTTCGGGCTCCGTCATTGAGTTGAGGTGTGCGACTCGAAACCTACTGAATCGTCTCTCACAACTCTCCTTCGGGAGAATTTTCCCCACTCGATGGCCAAATTCGTTAGTGAAAATGTTTTTAACATCCCTGAAAGAAACCCGACCTTCCTTGGGTACCGAAACCCGACCTTCCTTGTCATATTTACAACATTCCCCACGTGTGAATCACTCGGTACCTTCGCGACTTGCAGCCCGCAAAGCCGTAGACACATTGTAGGCAGGTAAAAGCCGTGTCATAATTCGTAGGGAAGAAGTTTCGCCAGCTTATTATTTTCGATTTCCCTTAAAAACACATGTTCGATAATAAAAAGTACCTTTGACTGATTGAACGTAGTAAAAGATGTCCTTCTACTTTTTTTACCATTAATGCCAGATGGAGTGCATACTGGCGGGTCGTATTTTACGCGTTCAACTAGTTACAGGGAAATCGAAAACAATAAGCTGGCGAAAGTTCTTCCGTGCGGATTATGATAGGGTTTTTCCCTGCGTACAATTTGTTTACGGCTACATACGGTTGGTAACTACATTGCATTGGCATTGTTATTCATGTACTTTGTTATTCGTCATTTTCTTAAAACACTTCGTACTGAGCGAAGCGCTTGTTCAAACGCGAGAAAAGCCGGCCTCCTGACTCCGAGCCAGCGCTCCCGAAACGGAGACCGCATCAACCGAGCGCTCTGATTGGTCCGTGTTTTTCGTTAATAACTCGGTAACCATGCCCCATTTCGTATTTTGCCAAAGGAAATTATTGTTCACAATGCTCCTCCCCATCTGCCATTTTCGGCTGTAACAATCTTTCCGGAACACCCTGTATAATATGCATAACCATTAAAATAATTCTAAAATTCATACTGACATTAGCGTTTATTAACAGGAATGATTCAACATAACGACCATTTGCACGATCATTTTCCCAAGTAAGGACTGGCCTACGTTATTTAATATATTGACTGATATTTTGCAATAGTCAGCGATAATATGCTGCTTCATATTTAATGTCAGTACGAATTTTAGAATTATTTAAATTGAAATATCTCCTAGCTAGCTTTCTCTACAAGATTTTCGACGTACATAAGCTGGTACTTTCTTATAAATGACATCTAGTTTCATCGTTTGATGTATAAACAAATACCCCATTCTATTTAAAAATATAAAGTTGACCTTCAATTCTCCTAAGCACCTCCACCTGCAGAAAAGTTGTGTACACCATATAATGTATCCCTCGAAACTAAACAACTTTTGTTTAAAAACATTCCTTCCTATCTTAAAAAATTTAGAAGTTTTTCAGATAATTTGCCTTAGGCAACTCATCCTGTATATCAAATTAGAGATTGAATACCAGCAAAGATTTTCGTAATACCTCTTCCATTCACTAACGTAGGTGCTCGAGATGGTCTCCATTCCGATTAATACACTTCTATAATCTATTAATCAATGAGTAACCCGTACTCTGGCAAGGCAAGTGCTGGGCAGACAATTCTCTAATCGGAGGAGCAGTCGTAGTAAAGAATATCTGTGGCAATCATATTGAACAAATATAGCTATATACATGTAGATTACTTTTCTATAGCGTGGCGTATTGCGAACCAATAACAACTAGGGCCATGGTGTCAGTATTGGAATTCGGAAGGAATTTCTGGTCGCTGAAATTGGATCCGGATTTGGAAGACAATATACCGATTCTAACTCCATATTAACAAATTTTACAAAAATTAAAAATCTACTAACAGTAATTGAAGGTTGTAATAAAAACTATTTATACACTAAAAATAAAAATACTACTCCCTTTGTCCGAAAGTATGGTATGCATCTTATAAAATCTTGGAGATTAACGGATCAAGTAAATAATTCAGTAATAATAACGTTATTTTCTAACTGATAGTTATAGTAAAGTAAGGGATGATAGTAAAAAGAGATTTGGTTATGGTTGGGTGAGAAGGTTTTAATAAAAATTATATTATACTGTAAGAATTAAATTATTATATATTGTACTATAAAAATTTATATATTATAATATATTGGGTAGTCGGAAAAATATTGAGAGATTTTTGTCACTAAATGTTGTTTGGTGTCACATATCGGGTAACACAAATCAGATTGTGTCATAAGCATTTGAGAGGTGACGTTTCAGTCTACAATTTTTATGAAGACAGTTTTGTATTTCGTCAATCGTGTCAAAAGTAATATTGGTGTGAAAATGAATGAAATTTTTGAAAAAATTCGCTATGTTTTGCAATTTTACTACGAAACAGGTAAAAACGCTGCACAAGCCCGAGAAAGAATTTGTGGTGTTTACGTTGAAGATGCTTTATCAAATGCAACGGTATGTAAATGGTTTGCTCGCTTCCGTTCTGGAAATTTCGATCTTAAAGATGCACCTCGCTCTGGTCGACTAATCACTGAGTTCTATTCCGATGGAGTTATGGCTCTACCCCAAAAATGGCAAAAGGTCATAGATAATAATGGCCAATATAT
>NW_017136495.1:0-397 GCF_001652005.2 Ceratina calcarata | reverse complement strand
CGTAAGAGTGATCTACAATCATTTAATAATTCCTAATTATTAGAGAATACATGTAAGTGAATGATCCTTTGCTTGCGCTATGTGTTTACAATTTTATATTATTCCTAAATATTAACAATTGGATATATTTTCATGCAGATGTAATTTACAATTGAAACACCCGATTTAATCATTTTACGATCAACATACATTCTTACACATATCCAAAAGAAGATGTCTAACAATATAAAAGCATATAAGGCTGTTATTTTAAGTAATGTTAACGATCATCTCAGGCCTTGAATTTTTGCTAATGTGTTACACAGATGTCAGTTTCTTGATATAATCAATTTTTTGACAATAATATTACTAAATACTTTGTTATGCTTTTACAAGAAATCAATTAAGATGCAACTAT
>NW_017136494.1:0-398 GCF_001652005.2 Ceratina calcarata | reverse complement strand
GATCGTTCCACTAACTTTCCTTAGCTCTACATAGCAAATGGTAGACAGAGAGATTCCCTACGGCTTGAGATCGCTCGGAACTTTTGGTGAATCATTTTCCATTGTTAAATACTTTCTTAACTGTAATCGATTATAGGTACCTAGCTCCTTTGCATCATCCGCAACGTCGGATATCGTAAAAGCATTTTCTCCTATCTTTTTGACAATCCTATATGGTCCCTCATATAAGTGAAAAAATTTATTTATGACCTTGTCTAAAGCACTTGAGAGGTGCTTAACACGTATGAGTACCAGATCTCCCACCGATAAATTGGCTTTAGAAATTTTCTTTTGTGCTTTTGCCCGATCTCGGAAACTCTTTAATAAATTGTTTCGGGCAAAGGTCACTAAGTATTCGT
>NW_017136493.1:0-398 GCF_001652005.2 Ceratina calcarata | reverse complement strand
GAACTTAAAACTTTTCCGCGTGGCAATCTATTAAACGAAGAATATCAGTACTTACTCTGTCTAAGGTATGGACGATATTTCTTGTACTAATGACGATATACTAATGAGATAAGCTTATTGTTCTTATACAAATTTCGTACAGTCTACGATCAGAATGGAAGTATTTTTGTTTAAAAACTGAGAACATCCGATTTTGTTTACATGTGCTTTATTATGGTAATTATACGTCGGAGTACATAACGTTTTGACATTATAATAACATAAATTTGCCGAATAAACGAACTTTTGGCAGTAAATTATGATGTCCTTTAGAAATTTCGTCTACTGTATTTTCTGGCTTGTCCGGATCTCCACCAGAGAATGCGTTCGTGATCCGGTTGGGCCTTCACCAATTCCCG
>NW_017136492.1:0-398 GCF_001652005.2 Ceratina calcarata | reverse complement strand
GAATTCTCTATTTAGTACTTCAGCAGATACCGAGTAAAGACTCAAACACGATAATAAATATTAATGTAATGCCTTTTAAATATTTAGTTATTCTCTTCGTTTATCGATTATAACTATTTTAAGACACTTGTATTTATATAGAGAATAAAAAAGTGAACAGAATAATCTAGAGATACGAAATAAACAAAAATAAAATGTCATTTACACATTTATGTGACTGCGAGCTAGCATTCTTGTTTGGAACTGGAAATAATTATTTGTGGATGCTAATGAAGAATCACTTAAACATTTTGTTTAAACAAATATACGAGGCTAACGACGACGAAATTGAGCAATTAGGTGCAATATTTTCTATTTAAATATCGCTTTTATCGTATTGTATCAATACGTAATTGGAA
>NW_017136491.1:0-398 GCF_001652005.2 Ceratina calcarata | reverse complement strand
ATTTCCATGCTTGGAAATTCTTTCCATCGAAACGTTTAACTCCCTTGGTCAACGCATGTTCCAACATTTTTCACCACTCAAAATATTCACTTTACCGCTCTACGATAGAAAAACGCGAGTCGCTTTTCGTTTTCACGAGTTTGCAAATCTCTCTACTGCTACCGATCGACACAGATTACCGTTCTTTCACGAAACTGTACGCGATTCTTCACGCGCTACGTGCCTTGCTCGCACGCTGTTTCACACAATGGCCGAACTTTGACCACGTACAATATTTCGCACAATCAAATAAATGTTACGTACTTTGAACGAGCCTGGGCCCATAACCTGTTGTTACAATTATTATTTTATTAAGATTAATAGCAGAGCAATATCAAGATAATACAAAAATTAAACGG
>NW_017136490.1:0-398 GCF_001652005.2 Ceratina calcarata | reverse complement strand
CATAAAGACTGGAAGACTTCAATTTTTGAACGAATGCCTGTTATTATAATTCCTTTTGAAAAATGGATGACAATACTTGAATGAGTGTTTGAGGAAGGTATGATTTGTAGAATTCTAGTTGGGGTTCAGGGGTCGCCCCAGTGACCCAGTTCATTCCCGAGGGTTGAATGAACGGCACTGAACGCGGACGACGTCATTGTTGACCTCATTTCCGGTTCCCGGTGCAGCCAGCTATCCCGGCTCCGTCCCGTTGACCCGAAATTTCTCGTGAATCGAAGGACGCCCGTTCATCCCGAGCCGTTCCACCGGCTATGAATGAATTTTCCGTACACGACCCATCGAGTCAATAAAAAAAACCATAAAATCTATCCAATTAATAATTATAGGGTTTTTTTTTT
>NW_017136489.1:0-398 GCF_001652005.2 Ceratina calcarata | reverse complement strand
GACTATAATATGTATAACGTTCCTGTGAAACGAAAGACTATTAGCGTAAAATTTAATTAATGCTCTTCGTAGGTATTACAAATTATCTAAACTTAAGCCTACAATTTCATATAGAGACGTCTGGCATTTTTCATAAGAGAAAGAAAGGTGTTTTATTATTTGCTATTGATTCACAAACGACAACTTATCAAGCTTTCGTAACAATTGAACGTTGCTATCAAATGGTACCAGTGTTTCACAAGCCCGAAATTAATTTTGACGTTGACAGTTTGCGTTCAAGTTCCAAGATATCATTCTACATGACTAGGTTGCTTTAAAATCTACCCTGGAACTTAACGAACGAGGTCGGTGGAAATTGAAATATTTAAAGTGACGAAGTTAAAGGTTTTGTGTAAAGG
>NW_017136488.1:0-398 GCF_001652005.2 Ceratina calcarata | reverse complement strand
TATTGTTTACCGATATTCAACTCGAACCTCCGACACAGCGTACTATATTATTAATATATTCTATCAATATCAGTTGAAGCGGATTATTTTAATTAACAGAAGTTAATTAAAAGTAAATGCTAAGAGAACGTAGAAAATTAGATGTGAGCGTTCCGAGGAAAGCTGTACCAATAAAGCTTCGGCCAGCATGAAATTTAATTTTTCGTGAAACGATGCGTTTCTAAAGAACAAACGAATCTGCTCTGAGTGAATTTTAGGAAGTATACTATCTTATTGTTGGATTTCATCAATTTCTTTTTGCAAATTAACAAAGGTTTCGCTAATCTGGCCATATAGCCGTACAAAAAGGCGGTAACGGTTCTTAAAGCAACCCATTATACTCCTGCTGCGTAAAAACG
>NW_017136487.1:0-398 GCF_001652005.2 Ceratina calcarata | reverse complement strand
GCATTTCTATAAGGTTCAGGACCGAACCGGTATCTATTATGAATTCTCCTTGTCCATTTATCAGCTGATTAGCATAGATCTTTATCCTAGGCGAGGGCGCCTGTTGGAGGCAGGTGACGGGCTCCTCGTAGGTACGCGGGAGCTATAGTTTTGTCCGGGTGTGTAAACACTCGCCTCGTTCCCGATTTGCGGGTGAGCGCGAAAGGAGTTTAAAGACTCTCTATCGCTGGAAGTTCCGCGGAAACGCATTGATTCCAGGCCAAAATTTCCTCGTCTGTTTTCATATGACGGCCGCTCGTTTCGACGATATCTATCTCTATATTGTCGCGAAATATCCTGTCGGTCTCGCCAGTAATAATCATCTCTTCGCGGGGAGCTAAATCTTCGGGGGCGTTCCT
>NW_017136486.1:0-398 GCF_001652005.2 Ceratina calcarata | reverse complement strand
GTCCTCATAAATGTTTATAAACTTATTTATTAAAAATTCTCATCGTACGCGACGAGAAAGTTTCGTAGTTTTAAATTGACCCGAATTAGAATTTATTATACGACTGGTTTATTTCTCGTAGAAGGTCCAGTCGGCTTAATGAATCGGATTGGGGCTCGCTGGATTGCCGTCGACGCATTTATTTTGAAAAGATCGCCTGCAATTTAGATTTAATGAACCGACTCACGCGCTCTCCTTACTTCTATTCCGTTGCATTTCTTCTTTTCAAAGCCTGGCTTAACGCAATGAATTATAAGCAGTTATAAATAATGTCGTTTTAAGAAGAGTGGGTTTATGAAGATTCTCTTAAGAACGTCAATATTTGTGCCTGATATCTTTACTCATAACTGAACCGAAAC
>NW_017136485.1:6197-7310 GCF_001652005.2 Ceratina calcarata | reverse complement strand
TCTCGTCGTGCGTCGTGTCTCCTTGGTTCCTCCCCTTTTCGGTGCCTGGCTGGTTCTGTCCCATTCCTTATTTGCTGTATTCCGGGGGGGGGGATGGTATCCGTGCTCAGGGGTGTGCTTTCGGGGGTTGGTTTGGTTTCTCCTTTTCTTTCTTTCTTTGTTGGTGGTCGAGTTCGTGGTGTTTTCCTATGCGCGTCTTGGGTCGTGGTTCCCTGATCGTGGGGGGTGGATCTTTTTGTCGCGCGAGGATTGTTTTAACGTTATGGGGGTCTGTCTGGTCTCTCCCTGTGTCGGTGGGTATTTTCTTGATTGGGCTTGTGGGCTGTTGTGGGGGGTCGGCTCGTGTGTGTTGTCCGATCGGTTCCGGGGGTGCGTGCATTTCCTCTGGATACGTGTGTTCTCGTCCAGGTACTTTTTCCTGCGTGCGCCGTATTCTGGGTCTGGTTTTGCCTCAGGTGCGTCTACCGGGTTTATTCCTGTCCTATGTTGGGACTTTCGTTGTGTTTTCCTGTTTCCTTGTTTGTTTGTCGGTGTTGGGGCGTCTTGTCCCGTGGTTCTGTCCTTGTTTGCCTGTCTCCCTGCCCCGGGTGTCTTTTCCGGTGGTCCTTTCTTATTTCTCTCTGTTCGGGGCGCGTGTCTCTGTTTTCTCTCCGTCGTCTTTTCCAGGTGTCGCGTACTGCTTATTCGGGGGTCTAGTGGTCGGGTGGGGTTATGTTTTGTCTTAGGTCTTTTGTTCGGTGCCTCGCGGTGGGGTTTTGTCGGGGGTCTGGGTGATTCGTTTTCTGGTTGTATTGTTTTTATTCGTTCCGGGGTATGCGCGGGGTTAGGTGTGTATGGGGTCTGGTCTGGGTTGATGCTTTTCTCTCTCTCTTTATTGGTTTATATCGTTTTTATTCTTTTGCTCTACAGGCATCAATTATTTTTCTTTCAGTCACACCTTTCAATTGTTCCTCACGACCTTATGCATACGTTTAAACTTTCACTCAGACAGTTGACAATTTTTTGTTCGTTTCATTCATACATACTCTCTCCTTGTCACCTAGTCTATTCGGGCAGTTGGATAGAAAACGTAGTCTATAATCGGAATGATTTATCGCATATTACATCGCGCTT
>NW_017136485.1:2688-4140 GCF_001652005.2 Ceratina calcarata | reverse complement strand
CTACACACAATCGTCTTTCCATCTTGCGTAATCGAGCGAACCTTTGAAGACAGTCGAGCCGCCTCGTTACCATGTTCTTCCTAGCATCATTACCCCTTAAAAGATTCAACACGTATTAAATTAACACAATTAAAAACCCCATCCTTGAATGACTCAGAATAACCCGTACGTTCTTACCATTATCTACAGCGAGACTGCCGAATATAAAATTTTATTCATTGCTCAATATTCTCAAACAGCTTCCATCCCTTTACGAGTTGCTTAAACATTCTCAAGGTCAATCACGTCCTCCTACCACTGCCTACAGCAGAGCTGTCAAATATCAATCGTACCCAGCACTCTATAACATCAAATAGCTGCACTCTCTTTCCGTTTCAATAACTAACTCTATCCAGCACACGATATTCCGAAATAGCTTCTCTCCCTTATCGTCCCTTATAAATTCTTCACTCTCAACTCTCCCCATCCCATCTCTTCTTAAATAACCAAGCAAATCTTAATCAAAAACCCTTCAAGCACCTTAAATTCATCACTCCACTGTAGTGAATCATTAACTCATTAACCCCTCATCAATTCTTCAACGATCAAAACATCAACCATGTTTCAGAGTGCCCAGCTAAACTGATCATCACTTACCACCGACTAATTCTGAACCGTTCAAATTCCATTGTTACACATAACCTCTTGCTCCTTCCTCCCATAGAGCCTCTCTCCAGCAGCTTCTCTCTACATTTCACTGACCATTACTCAACACCGTGAAACACAAACTTCCTACTAACACTTCACCATTGATTTTTACAACCGTCAATTGCATAATCACCAACAAAGACAGTATAAACACTATTATCAAAACTATCGACTAACCGACCACTCGTTCGTCCCCTCTAACCTTAATACGTCACGCAGTCGCATCAACCTTTACAGATGTCACCGCAGTCCATGATCATCCAACTCGCACCCCCAACCCATACGACATCTAACCCCTTCTCGCCGCGCGCAATTCAAAATGAACAACTCTAACAAAAAAACAAGTTCACCACTCCGTCTCCCTGTAACCTACACCATAACCTATAAGCACATCCCCAACCATCCTAGCACACATAATTCACAGCTCAAAGAGAAAAAGATCAAATCATGTAAATAATAGAAACGCTGAAACAAAATTACCTTTCCTTCTCTTACACCCCCCTGCTTTCCTTTCCTACCTTCCCTCCCAAATTCCTCTCTCCCTTATCCCCTCCTTTTCTCTCTACCTCTCTCCCTCTTCATCCCGCCGTTTTCCTAATCTCTCACTAGAAATATAGAAAGAGAGAGAGAGAGATGCACTCAATTCATCTCGACAAACCATACTCCCATCAAGCCCCACTCAAGTACATTCAACACAGAAAAAAAGGACAAACAAAAACAAAAATAAAAATAAAAATATAATCTTCTTATATTGACAAACCACAT
>NW_017136485.1:0-1004 GCF_001652005.2 Ceratina calcarata | reverse complement strand
ACCCCATTCCTCTCAACTCACCTGTCCCCCTTCGATTTATTGTGGCCACCTCCGTGACTACTCCTTCCTCCCTCCTTCTTTGCATACAGTCTAATCGGCGGCGGCACCGGTTCCGTCGGCTCCTCCAGAGGCAGAGAAATTCTCAGCACCGATTCCGTCGAATCCGTACTTCCCTCCCTGGCCACCGATTTATCTGCCGACGTCTCCTTCGGACCCTGCTTGCCCTTGACTCTCTCTCTCCCGTGCGAGAAACCCTCCTTGACCGTGACGGTTGGTCTAGCCGGCGTTGACGTGTTCTTCGACGACGGTCCCTCGTCCATGATCCCGGCCAATTCGTTTGACACCTCAACCTCCATCCCATCAAAACAATGCAGATCCGCGGAGAGGATGAACTCATCCCCTTCTACGTCAAACGAGCCATCTCCCTCCTTCTGCGTCGGGACATCTTCTATATTGGTCGAGTTCAGATGGACCACCGCACCTGCCTCGTCAGCCAAAGCCTCTACTGGATCCGCCTGACCCGCAGCAAAATCATCCTCCGTCACCTCGATCTCCACTGGTTCCCTCAGAGGTCTCACATTCTTTGCCGGTACCACCGTTAAAATGGTGAACCTATGTACTCCAGCTTGGTCCAAGGACAACCGATTCCTCTTTCTTCTGAGCATTCCGACTGACCGACCCTCCATTTCCAACGTGATTATAAGACCAGACCTCGTGTGCTTTTCTCGTACCAGTCTCCACCTCGAGACGTCCAGGTCGCTGTTAAACCTCTGTAAATTCCGTATGATGTTGGCTCCCATGAATCTCGAGTGAGAACCTCGTCCCTCCACCAAAAAGCGGTTATCCAGCACCACCTTGTCGTCCACCTTTAACTGGCACCCGCTCGTAAGCTTGACAAACTTAATGGCAACCTTGAGCCATTTCACAGTGACCTCGTCGTCGCAGGACATCAGGAAGCCCCCATTTTTACGGAAAAACGATTGGAAACTCGGACGAACAAATCC
>NW_017136484.1:0-398 GCF_001652005.2 Ceratina calcarata | reverse complement strand
TGAATCGGAACAGTTGTTAATTTATAATCAAACCTGCTTCGCGGAGTTCCTCCACTATTGACATGATTTCATTGTCATGACTCGTATGACCGGCAGTACGCTACGATGACAGCAGTCTTAGTCTCTAATTCGTCATTAATTCGTTCAGATCATCCCAGTGTACGTAATCCATCATGTTATTGGTAACCGTCATGTGTTCTGGTAATTTATTTGTCAATGACTGGTGTGACAAACCTCTTTTGATTTTAGTGCATTGCAATAACGGTCAAATTATGTACTTGTACTTGTACTTGTACCCTTTGTTACTGTTAGGGATAGGTGGCCCTAACAAGAATTACGGACTAGAAACGAATATTTCGATAATGAACGCTAGGTTTACTTTTAAAAAAAAAGAACCC
>NW_017136483.1:0-398 GCF_001652005.2 Ceratina calcarata | reverse complement strand
CTGTAGGGAATGATGTCTCTTCCACCATGATTAATTATTTCAAATAACTAATTCACTCTTAAAAATAGTAAAAACGACTAAGCGAATGTTTATATAAAAGCGTTTAAATCTTTACTTAACATTCTCGTAGTAAATCTGTTCTGGTGCTCTAACTTTTTCCAAATATCGTCAACGCTGTATTTGTGATATATTTCGTTATATTTGTTATATAAATTGTTATATTTCGTTACGTTAACAGAAGTAGAAAAACAGCAAAGATTTATTAGATTTTATTGTTTGAATAATTTCGATTTTATGCGAATCTGCGGACAGTTGTGATTCTGTCGCCAACTCTTCCATGATTTTGCAGGCAGACTGTAGGCAAACTTATCGTGACTAAAAATAAGTTTATTTTATTG
>NW_017136482.1:0-398 GCF_001652005.2 Ceratina calcarata | reverse complement strand
TACGACTATTGAATGCTGTTTCTATCTCTTGCCAGAAAAATCCGGTGTTTGATTGTCCAGCACCCTCGTGTACAAATCGTCTACGTACTAAATATTTAAGTCCTTCTAACCGGACTATTCTAGCTACAATTGATGTTTGAATACCGATCGATAATCAAGGCTGCTTTATTCGACCATTTTCTCTCAACGAGTCGATAAGTTCGCAGTATCGTTCTTCCCACGCAACATAATCCTCGTAGGAAGCCAATCGTGTAGATTGATCTCGCAACTGATCTTCATTTTCCGCCAATTGGACCATATTTCGACGTTGTTCCATGTTTCGTTCTCTTGGACAGGGCGTGATTGATTGATTCAAACTGAATATGACATGAGCACACTGTTTTTTTATAGCATATATT
>NW_017136480.1:0-398 GCF_001652005.2 Ceratina calcarata | reverse complement strand
CTGCACCAGTATATTCTATGAGTAAAAATAGGAACAAAATATTACATGAACATTGGCTTGCAAATGCTTTATAAAAATGTTAAAATAAAGAAAATGAACCTAAAGTCAATAGCGAGTTCATTGTCGGTACATCGAAATGTAACAATAAGGCGATGGTATTTATGAAACCTGCTCCCTCTAGCTATGTTTACTATCACTGTACTAAAGTAAGATGAAGATGAAATTCAGAGTGCAAAATTCAGTTTCCCTAAGATCAACCTTGTATTCGTAATGGAGGACAACACTTTGAAATGGGAGCAAACTTTTTTCCAGTGCAATAAAACTTGATAATAGATATGTCAAATAATATATATATGTACATGAAGAATGTAGTGTATACACACATATATATATACAGG
>NW_017136479.1:0-398 GCF_001652005.2 Ceratina calcarata | reverse complement strand
TTAGCACATCTTGCCGGTATATCTCTGAGCTTTTTACACTCAGAGGAGTCATGGTTATCCTCACATTTAAGGCTCCTAGGCTCCTTGGAAGTTGCAATTAGAAGCGGAGTGATCAAAAGCTTGGCATCTAAAACATTGGGCGTAGTTTTTATTGGAGTACAATTTCTCGCAGTACACCCTGATAGAGAAGAGGTAGCCAGGAAGCTGGTGCCTGTAGGAAAATTGATTCTAAAAATGGATTTACGGGGGGATTTTCCTATCAGGGACCCGTTTATCGAAGATAAGCCTGCTCTACGCAACTCGTCCAGCATCTCATTTACAGGGGTGGCTGACAGCCCTCTCAGGGCGACACTGAGCACTTTTTCTGAGTTCTTTGTAAAGGTAAAGAAACCTTTATT
>NW_017136478.1:0-398 GCF_001652005.2 Ceratina calcarata | reverse complement strand
TGTTTAACAGAGACATTTTTATGAATATTAACAAAAGTTTTCTTTATACATCTTTAAAAAAATAAAATAAAATATGATGTAACATGAGGAATGCTATGAAATTAATCCGAAGGTGGCTTGCAACATTGGTTTTCGAGAATTATTTTTCGAAGCTAGTAATTTCAATGATTTGCAGCTGCGAGTGACGAAGGAAAATGTTGATCACTTAACAATATCGCGTTAATCTAGTCTACGTATGTGTACAGTAGTAATTATATGACGTGGAAAAATAAAATAATAACAAATTAAGCGTTATTGATTATGCACATTTTAAGTCGAACACGATTATCTTTCGCGAACATCTATAAAAATTGATAAACTTTATCAATTCATTCTAAATACGAATCAAATATTATAAC
>NW_017136477.1:0-398 GCF_001652005.2 Ceratina calcarata | reverse complement strand
TTTACGAGTCTTCTCTTTGAAATTGTGTAATTCTTCTTGTGACTACGTGCAATGCAGCCGTAGAGTCACTTGCTTCCATTTTTCGAATTAATCAAATTCAGATATCATTCCCTAAGTCCATTCCATTTGATTTTGATAAATTCTATCACGAAATTCGAGTCAATGCTTGCTCGCCGATTGCAATTTGATCAGGTGCATTAATAGATTTCTTTTATTTCAGTTTGTTCCTTTTTGGTATTAAAATCATTTCTAGGAAGTAGGTAGCGCGAAGAGGAAGCGTTCTTCAATTGGCAGCAATGTTAAGAATCTTTGTACTTCCTATTATTCGATTTTCATCTTCCATTTTTACAATTAGTTGAATTTACTTCGTCGAATATTTTTGATGTTTTTTATTGAAA
>NW_017136476.1:0-398 GCF_001652005.2 Ceratina calcarata | reverse complement strand
CGTATTTTTACGAAACAATAGTTTTAATCTTCATTCAGCCGAATGGAACAGATTATATTTAATATTTTTTATTAAAAGAATTAAATGCAATTTCATTATTCTTAATTAATAATTATGCAACTTCATTATTAATATTAAGAATTATATAGGGTGTCCCAAAACTAGTGTAAAATATTGAAATGGGAGATTTCTGACGTAATTTTAAACAACATGTTCCTTAGTGAAAAAGTTGTCCGAGGCATGATTGAGGAATTATTAACAAGAAACTTGGACCAATCAGAGCGCTCGGTTGGCGCGAGCTGCGAATCGGTATCGTTGGCTCGAATCCGAACGTCCAACTGCTCCGCTCAATAAGAAGCGTTTTAAGAAAATGACGAATAATAAACTACATGAATAAC
>NW_017136475.1:0-398 GCF_001652005.2 Ceratina calcarata | reverse complement strand
AGTTCTGCACCGAGAGCTCCGGGACCTTTACAACTCCTGCCTACGTCACGGCGTCCTCCCCACCATCTGGAAAGTTGGAAACATCCGAGCTCTATTAAAGGGTCCTGAAAAGGACGAGTCCCAACCCTCGTCATATCGGCCGATCTGTCTCCTGCCTGTCATGGGTAAGTGCTTCGAGAAGCTTCTGGCGCACAGGCTTTGCTTTGTTTTCAGTGATCCAGATCGGACCTCGAGCCGGCAATTCGGCTTTCGGAGGGGAAAATCCACAGTGGACGCCATCCTTAAAGTCCGGGAGCTCGCTGCGGAAAACTGCACCGCGAAATACACAATGGCGATGTTATTTGATATCTCGGGCGCTTTCGATAATGTCTGGTGGCCGAGTATACTGACTCGACTAA
>NW_017136474.1:13326-14553 GCF_001652005.2 Ceratina calcarata | reverse complement strand
ACCTCGAATCCGGACCCGTTAGGGGCCACCTATCCCCTAACAACTAACATTACAATAATACTTCCAAACTTTAAGTTATCATTACTCTTTAAAACTTCAAGAGTTCCAATCCAATTGGGTTTTTCATAAACTGCCTCTAATATAGCCCTATTTGTCACTTTGTTGTAAACTCTAAGTGATTTATCATCTAAGTAAATGCTGAAACCTGCATCTGCTAATTTTTTTAGCCATAACAAGTTTCCAGAGACATCTTTTGCTACTATTACATCATTCAACTTAAGAACATCTCCAGTTGTATCTGCTTGCAACAAAAGATTCCCTTTACTATCTCACTATATCTGCAAATTCATTTTTATTTGCACTGTTTATAACTCCATTTTCGCATTTACTAAACTCACTTAAAGTAAAATTTTTATTAACTATGTGCTCTGTCACTCCAGAATCAGCAATTAAATTATTAAACTCTCTAGGCTCTATTAAACACCAAACAAATATTATCTTACTTAAGCCATTTTTCTGCTCCTTATTACCTGTTGTCTGGTTTGATTTCCCCTTCTCATCATTTTTGATGCCTTTCTGTACAGTCTTACTTTTATTTTTCGCAACTGATTCACTTTTGCTCTTATTATAACTTTTATTACAGTTGTTGTCCAGTTCAACGTTTAACACGTACTTACAAGAGAAGGAAAGAACCATTTCACCGCTAGTAAATACGTAATGAAGACGAGCCAATATTATGAGGTGTTTACACTCTTGTTGTTAATAATTGTGAACATTTGTTAGGAGAATGTCTATATAAGTGAGCTACGAATATGAGGAGAAACGAGGTTACGGAAATAAAGATTGGGTTTAATTCTTTTCGAATTGAGGCAAATACAAATTTATTACGACCTGAAAAACACCTGTGTTCCCTGCGTGCAGAAATTTGTATTTACTTTATATTCTGTTTGTATCGGATCGTCCCGTTGTTCTTCGTCCATTCGCGAGCTATTGCTTAAGATCATGTTTCCTGTACAAGACAGGAATTGGAAACATGAGATAGACAGGGATAGCAAATGCTTAAGACGATCTTCACAATGAGCAACGACTCTGAAAGTCTGAATACCGGCCAATGTGAACTCGAATTTGCGGTATGTACGTGCGTCTTTCTAATTGTCTGTGTCAAAATTTAGTAAAAAATATTGATTTTAATTTCATATGTATTCAAATACGGTTAATAATATAATT
>NW_017136474.1:9545-10908 GCF_001652005.2 Ceratina calcarata | reverse complement strand
TATATGATAAGTATAATCGGCTTAATTGCCCTCGTGGCCAGGGCCGTGTCGTCGCTCTCTTAGCGCCGATCACTGTAATAAAAACAAAAACAACCGAAAAGGTTGAAGTTATTATTCTGTTCGTACTCGACAGAATTAACTGACAATAATCAGTGGACTGTATTTTCGGAAGAGAATATTCTCTCTTCCGATTTCCTCTTTATTCAGATAATAGAGGATTCTCTATTTTTCAAATTAACTCTCCCCGTACGCAATTGTATGGGTTGAGATGGCCTTTAAACTTGGTACTGATTTCGGTGTGCCGAAAACAGAGCCAGGGAACGCCGTTTGCAGGGACACACACAGCTTTATCGGTTGTGCGCGGGAGCTCGGTTTTGTAAGACCGAAACTCCTACTAGGCATGCACAAGCGCAGTACCCTGCAAAACTGCAACAACTCAATTGCTGTGCACCTTTACCGGAGAGAAACTGTATCGACTTATTTTCGCGGTACCTTTTAGGCCCTATGCGATGGCGCCATTCTCTAGCCAGTGGTCAGCCAACAATTGGCTATTGACCCGGAGCGATACCCGTGGCCCAGATACCTCTATCACGTATCCTGTTAACGACACTGTAATCAGTGCGGCTCTGACGAATCTAAAGAAATCTTTAGAATTCGTATCGCTTTTTGAATATAACTTCAGTCTAGCGCTAGTAGGAAATCGAAAGACCTAATCGTCTCCGATATCTTCTTTAGCATAGGCTAGTTCGAGCAATATCTCGACAGTGTAAGGAAGTTCGTACGAAAAACGTCCGATCCGTATTACGAGGTTGTGAGTTGCTGATTCGCCGGTGCTCCGGTTCGTAAGCCCTTTTATCGCTTCCGAGAATTCAACATATATTTATCGAGAATTCGAATACGAATTCTCGTTACGCGGAGACCGGCGATTTCCTCACGGTGTTTACCAGTACGGCACATCTCGTATAAGAAACGGTTATACCGTTTCTTATAGCTGTGCCGATCTGATTTCACCGGAATTTTGTTTGTATTCACGAAAATTCGTAATCGAATTCTCGTTACTACAACTAATAATTATTCGTAAGGCCGAGCAATGCTCTTAACCCTTGCCAAAGCCTCTATCTTTAAACAGTATGAAACTGTTAATGCACCTTTGATAGGATTATAAATGGCACAAAAGAAAATTATCGCGTAGAAACTCATGGCGAAGTTAAGAAATAAATATTTTCATGATTTCATTATTTCTACCTATTATTATACTTAAAAGTGAATAAAGTGAATACGAATTAAAAAAATAATGATTATCAATTTTAGTGTAATAATAATATATTGGCTATTTGCAAGTAGAGAGAAGCTTCGACAGAAA
>NW_017136474.1:0-7770 GCF_001652005.2 Ceratina calcarata | reverse complement strand
GTGGCGGTGGTCGCGCGTCGCAATGGATATAGTTTTACATATTTCGAGAATACCTCCTCGAAGACTACTAAGTATTTGCACCTTCCCTTGGCTGTAGGGAGCGGGCCATAGAAATCGACAGAGACCAGGTCCAGTGGCTCCTTTGGGAGAATACTCTGCATCTCGACATGCAGGTCCCTATTCATTACCTTTACGCGCTGACACACGTCACACGCCGCTACGTACTGTCGAACCTTATTTGCTAACCTTGGAAAGTACAAGGTTTCCGATAACAAGTTTACGCATTTATCCGAGCCTGGATGAGCGTACAACTCGTGTACTTCCTGGATCAGGCGCGTCTCCCATGCCGATGGCACTACGCATCGCCAAGCTCCCTCTCGCGTCGCATGATGTAGCACGCCGTTGAGTAGGCCGTACCGCGGTCGCATCGACGGTGATGCCTTGAAATATGTCCGCAAACGCGGATCCTCTCGTTGATGAGACGCAATGTGCATGAATAAACCCTTTATATCGCTCGATAGTGCCCGGACTAACGCGGATAACATTAATAGGCCGTTTTCTCGAGATTCGTACCCCTTATACAACCGGCTCAGGCAATCCGCTACGCGATTATCTTTCCCCGCGCAATGTTCGACCGTGATATCGTAATCCTGAATCGACAAGATCCAACGCGTAATGCGTTGGCTGACGTATCTGCTACTCATTAAAAATGCCAGGGATTGGTGATCCGTGCGGAGGACGATTCTGGCGTCCCATACGTACGTGCGAAACTTCTGTAGCGCCCAGACGATACTCAAGAGCTCTTTCTCTGTAGTGAAATACGTTCGCTCTGCTCCGTGTAAGGTACGGCTGGCAAATGCGATAGTCTTTTTTTTTTTTTCCAACGCCTTATAACTACAAAAGTAACGCACTTAACAAACTACCTTATACTCCTAATAATCTCCTTCGCTCGAAGTTTCTTCGCCGTCTGTTTCTTCCCCCTTGGGGAACAGCCCCAGCGGGTCCGCAGGGTCGGCGTCGTGCGGAACCAGCAGGGGCGCACCCGAGCGCTTCTCCGCCGGAGCCCCCGGCTTCCCAGGTACTGTCGCCACCTGAAGCTGGGAGACCTTCCAGCAGGGTAGTGGATCTCCTATGCTCGGCTTCGGCCACAACACCTTGCACTTGCTGGATAGGTCACTGGAGAACCTGCTCGTTTTTTCCTTTCCATTTCTTGGAGCCTGTTCGTCGGCCGGACTTGGCGTTGGTCCAGGTCGGGCTACTGATGCGGATCCAACGCGCACAGGTACTCCTCGGCCCAACAGCATTCGGCTCGTCCCGGTTCCCGCGGATATCTCCCCCTGGGAGCTCGACGAATCGAGGGCGGTGCTTGGCGCAGCATCTCCCCATTTCCTCCCGGATGGGACTATGAATTTACCTTTGTGTAACCTGCTTCCATGACCGGGCCCCCCTTTTGGGGTCTGGGTCCTTTCGTTCCACGTGGCCGGCTTAACCTGGCACCCAATGCCTTGTCTTTCCACTTCGCTTGCCACTGGCCGGTACACGCGCGCACATATCTTTCCACATACTCTGATGTCGTGTTTTTGGATCAATGAGGCCCCTTCGTCCTCCCTCGAACCGGTTTGCACACTTCTACTGAAGCACCGGCACAATTCGGTTGGCGTACTCGCATCCATGGTGTTCTTTGCTTTACTAATGGAGCTCCCAAGATGCTAGCTTACTGTGTCGACCGCAATCGGCTGGTAGCGCTCACGTATGGTCGGAAGTGCGATGCGTGGAAGGTGCCACGTGACCCCTTCCCGTCGGCGGCCATTACCTCAAAAGTGCCCGCGGCCTTTTGAACGCCCAGAATGTATGGCCCCTCGTATATGTTGAAGAACTTGGCGACTTCTTTATCTGGAGCACTTGAAATTGGATTAGCTCTCAATAGTATCTGGTCACCCGTTTTCCACGCATATGGCTTGCGTCCGTCGTTGTACCTCGCCCGTCTTTTCTCCGCCTTACTATGGCAACGGTCGCGCGCGAGTTGCAGTTTCGTGGAGTGCGACTTTACCACGTCTCCTCGTGATTCTATGGGTGCCAGCCATTTTTCCCAAGGGCGTTCGGGAGGTCGTTGTTTTATGATTTCCACCGGGGTGAACCCCGTGCTTGCGTGATGCAATTCATTGCAGCATGTTTCTATCACGGGTACCCAGTCTATCCATCTAGTATGTTTATCCCCGACGAGGGTTCGAAACATCCTTCCTATTTCTCGGTTCACGCGCTCTACTGGGTTTGCCTGGGGATGTCGTATAGATGACAACACGTGGATGATATCCAGCTCCCGAAGACGTTTCGCCCATTTGGGTGACGTAAACTGCGTTCCATGGTCCGTGATGATTCGCAGCGGCTTCCCCACCTCGGGAATAAATGACTTCTCTAAGCGCGCCAACGTCGTGGCGGTGGTTGCGCGTCGCAATGGATATAGTTTTACATATTTCGAGAATACCTCCTCGAAGACTACTAAGTATTTGCACCTTCCCTTGGCTGTAGGGAGCGGGCCATAGAAATCGACAGAGACCAGGTCCAGTGGCTCCTTCGGAAGAATACTCTGCATCTCGACATGCAGGTCCCTATTCATAACCTTTACGCGCTGACACACGTCACACGCCGCCACGTACTGTCGAACCTTATGTGCTAGTCTTGGAAAGTACAAGGTTTCCGATAACAAGTTTACGCATTTATCCGAGCCTGGATGGGCGTACAACTCGTGTACTTCCCGAATCAGGCGCGTCTCCCATGCCGACGGTACTACGCATCGCCACGCTCCCTCTCGCGTCGCATGATGTAGCACGCCGTTGAGTAGGCCGTACCGCGGTCGCATCGACGGTAATGCCTCGAAATATGTACGCAAACGCGGATCCTCTCGTTGACGAGACGCAATGTGCACGAATAAACCCTTTATATCGCTCGATAGTGCCCGGACTAACGCGGATAACATTAACAGGCCGTTTTCCCGAGATTCGTACCCCTCACACAACCGGCTCAGGCAATCCGCTACGCGATTATCTTTTCCCGCGCAATGTTCGACCGTGATATCATAATCCTGGATCGACAAGATCCAACGCGTAATGCGTTGGCTGACGTATCTGCTACTCATTAAAAATGCCAGTGATTGGTGATCCGTGCGGAGGACGATTCTGGCGTCTCATAGGTACGTGCGAAACTTCTGTAGCGCCCAGACAATGCTCAGGAGCTCTTTCTCCGTAGTGAAATACGTTCGCTCTGCTCCGTGTAAGGTACGGCTGGCAAATGCGATAGGGCATAAGTTTCCCGTTTGGTCTTGCTGGGCAAGCACCGCTCCGAGCGCGGACTCACTCGCGTCGGTGGACAGGTGGAAGTCCTTTGATGCATCTGGGAATTTGAGTACAACCCGTTCACAGAAAATTTCCTTTGCCTCTTGAAACGCCGCTTGAGCCGCGTCTGTCCACTGGTAGCTCACGTTTTTCTTCAATAGTGGAAGTAGTGGCTCAATGACGTGAGCATGATGTGCAGTGAATTTGCTGTAGAAATTAATAAGGCCTAGAAAACCCCTCAGTGCCTTCTGGTTCTTTGGCGTGGGAAAGTCTCTGATACAGCTCAGCTTTTCCGGTTGCTGCGTAATACCCTCCGCCGAGATCACGTGTCCTAGATACGTTATTTGTTTTGCCATGAATTGGCATTTTGTTAAGTTTACCGTTAGTCCGTGCCCCCTCAGCCGGCTGAACAGTGCTGAGAGGTGTTCTACATGTTCCTGAAACGAGTTAGAAATACATAGTAGATCGTCAACGAAGTTGATTACGAACTCTTCCAATCCTTGGAGGACGATTCTCAGCGCCCTGACCAGGCTTGCGCTGCTGGTCTTCAGCCCGAATGGGGTTACCACGTGCTCGTAGCATCTGCCTCGGTATAAAAAGGCGGTGTATTTCCGTGAGGGAGCCGTCAATGGGACTTGCCAGAAACTGTTCGTGAGGTCGAGGCTGGACATGTACGATACTCCTCTGAAACGCTGGAAAATGACTTCGACACCTTCGGACATCTCGTGATCTGCCTTGAGTACTCGGTTCAAAGCGCGAGCATCTATGCAAAGGCGTAGGCTCCCGTTCTTTTTCGTTACCGGTACCAGCGGATTGATGTACGGACTGTTGGACGGTCTAATGATCCATAATTCAGAATATCGCATTATTGTATCCTTGATCAGCTCTTTCTGCTCTCCCGGCGTCTCTAAGTCCTTAAGCTTTCCCGTCACCGCCTCCTCGAGGTCTTGTGCCTCGACTGGGAGGTCCATCTGTCCTATCACCGCAGCCTCTGGTGTGGCCATCATTTCCTCGGTCCCCGCGAGCATGGGAACTGTTATGGACTGGCTGTCCTTCCGCAGGGAGATGGTCCCCTCCCTAAGGTCAATCTTTGCCTCCAGTTGATGCAGCAGGTCTATTCCAATTATAAGATCCTGCATCATTCCCGGCACCACTATTACTGTCGCGCTCAGTGTCATCTCCTTTATCTTTATCTCGACATACACCTGTTTCTGTAGGCGCTTCGACTTTGCTCCGGTCACCCCTACGACGAAACTCCCTACCAACGGAAGTGCGGGGCATCGTTTGAAATGCTCGAGGGTCCTTTCATAACAGCCCTCGGATATGGCCGTTATCATGCTCCCGGTGTCGATCAGTGCTGCCATTTCTATCCCTTCTACCTCAACCCGCATTTCCGGAGTTTTATTTACCGAAGAAGTGCACGTTCGCTCTTTATCCGTCTCCGACAACTCATCCCGTATGCCTGGCGTGGTTGTCTTAGGACATCTCATCTCTTTTAGCGTCACCGTGGCGCTTTCCATTTCCTGCTCTGGGTCGACCTGTTCGATCCTTCGTTCCCGTGGCAGAGTTTTGCATTCCTTTCCCCGTGGAGCTCGTTTCGTGCCCGTGTCGCGTGTCCCTATTCGTAATCCTGTCCGTCATGTACCCCTGTTTATCCCTTTCTTTAAAGGGGCCCCGGGCTTTCCGTGGGGTGCCGTTCCGCCCTCTTCTGGAGCTCCTCCTCACTCGTTTCCCGCCAACCCTGTCATGGCGGGGTCCTCTTCGATAGCTAATTCAGCTACCCCCATTCTCACGGTATTCTGCTGGGCGATGTTAGGCGCCCTCCTGCCTGCTTGATTATCGTCTCTGCTGCGATTCCATGGCGCAGCATTGTTCGTTCGCGACGGATTATCGGGCCTGTCGCGATTCGGTCCCAAGTTACTTGGCCTTGGTGAGTAAACGGGCCTGTCGCCATTTTGTCCATTCTGCGGACTCCGAGGACATTCTTCGTTTCCCCGGTACGCGCGGTTATTGGGCCTGGGGCGGTTCAAGACGCCTCCATGGTCCCATCGGTCGAGCATATCCAGCAGCGTTTCTGCTGAATCAACGTTTTGTGCAAGGATCGCATCATGAATCGCGTAATTAAAATGCCTTGCAAGTGCGCTAAGGATTTCACGGTCGGACCTACGCGGGGTCAGATCGGCCGCGTCCGCGATAAGTCGGGCTGCGTATTCGACTCGAGTCATTTGCGAATTCTCATTATAATACCCGAATTCTAACTCTCTCGCGACTTGCTGCTGTACCGACTCGCTCCAGAACCGAGCTAAGAATTTTCGCGAAAATTCATCCCACGTATCGGTTCTCGTGGCTACTAGGTCCCACCATGCCTTGGCACGGCCCTTCAGTGCCTGGTCTACTATCATCTGGAAATCGGCGTCTCTAATTCGCGCCGTCGTAACGAATCGGTCAAGCTCGCGTAAGAATTTCGGCGGATATTCCCTCGCTTTTCCCTCGAATGTCGGGAATCGCGGCTTGATCTTATACGGACTCGCGACGTTTTGTTGCGAGTCACCTTCCCCGGACGTAGCGGTATTGTGACTGTTCGTCGCGTTTCGCGTTCTAGTTGTAGTCTGTAATTCGCTGATTTCTTCGCGTATATTAATTACGGTCTCTCTCAGCTCCGATACGTCTTCGTTAACGTTTGACCTAAGCTGTTCGACCGTTTGTAAAATTTCTCCTCGGTCCCGGTTCACGCGTTCCTCGATTTTTTTATCGATCGTTTGTTCAAACTGCGTTCGCTGTTCTTTGATTTCCGCGACTGCCCGCATTACCCCTTCTATCGCTTCTTTACTCGCGCAATTATTTATTAACGCGGCTATGGCTTCGAGCGTTACGGCCGAATTCGAATCGGGCGACGGGTTTACATTTTCACGCGTTTTTGCCTGGGACGCTAGTACGTTAGGTACTGTTGCCACGTCGGAGGTCACCGGATCGACGGTTACGTTTATCGTCGCTTGCGGCGGCGACCTTGTAACTCGCGGTCTAACAACAATGGCCTCGCCTATTTCGCTCGCGCGGTCTTCTACATCCGTAGAATCATCCGGATTCGTATTTGCGCGTTTCCTTGCTCTCGTCTTATTCATATTTAATTTTTACTCTGATTTCCTCTCAATCGAGTCCCCGGTTCGGGCGCCAATTTATAACCGAATACCTCGGCTGGTATTCGTGAGGCAGGAGTTCGCGTCTCCTTGGGAGGAGGAGGACTCGTGGATGAAGGAAATCAGAAATTTGTTAGATGAAATACGTAAATAAGCAGATATATTTAAAACATGGAATGCGAATCAGTCTTTATAATTCAGGTAATTCGGACTAGAGCGACGGATTTACAAGAGATTGAATCACAGTACGGTGCCAGACTAATGGCACTTTGAGTACACTAATGCACAATGTGCGCACTCGCGGTTCCTAGGCGCAAATATAGAAAGAACGACTTACAAATCGGATGCGTGAGACGTCCACGATACGCTTCGCTCGCTGGAAGGATACGCATTCGCAGTGGCCACCCTCGCACGTCTTCAATCACACACACTTTGATATAATTCGCGGTGCCGAATCGCAATTATCACAATTCTCTATAAAATGTCTAAGTTTCTACGGCCTGGACGGATCTTTCCTACATTACTATGTTATCTGCGCGCTATACAGACTCAGAGTGAGCCGACGATTACCGGATCGATCGTCGATCCTCGGATTATGTAATCGGCGGAACCTGCGCCTGCGCGAGGTCCTCGGACCTTCTCGAATTTTCCTACGCAAGGACATATGTAGCCGGTACACGCGGGCCGTTGTACGGTTACAAGACATAAGCGTGTTTCACCATATTTTAACGACCGGACCTCCCGTTACAGAAACTGCACGCAAGTTGAACCCCGTCAAATTAAAAGCCGAAACAAGAATTCCAGCACCTACGCGAATTGGGCATATGCAATGACTCTAACAAGCCATGGGCAAGCCCCATCTATGTTATTCCCAAGAAGGATAGGATAGTGGCTGGAGGGCGTGCGGCGACTATCGTTGTTTAAACATAAATATAAATATTACGTAAATCGCGTTCTCGGGGATTTATATTTCGTTGTCGTATACGTCGACGACATCCTCATCGCGTCACATTCAATGGATTAACATGTCCAACATCTAAAGTTGGTATTCACTTGCTTAACAAGCGCGCAGTTATCCATAAATTTAGATAAATGTGAGTTTATGCGCCCGGAACTAACCTTCCTGGGATACCTAGTTAATCACAAAGGCTCTCGCCTTACCCCGGAGAAAGTCAAAACGATCGTGGACTTTTCTAAACCGCGAACCGTCACCGACTTGCGCCACTTTCTCCGGATGGCTAATTTATATAGGCGAAACTTGAAAAACCCGCAGCGATTCAAGCATCGCTCAACGCCTTCCT
>NW_017136473.1:0-398 GCF_001652005.2 Ceratina calcarata | reverse complement strand
CTCTATAATCACGTAAATCTTGACTTCCATTGGTATAATAAATATATCTGCCTGCCTATGGAAATATTAAGGATTTAAATAGAGCATGAATAATTATTTGTAAAAGAGGTTAATTCAATAAAACCTAAACTAAAAATTCTTATTATACATCCTAATTATCTTAAATAATTTTAAATCAATTTCACGACTAGCAATAAGACCAGCTATTAATCTAGAAGTTAATAAGATATAAATTTGTATACATCAATACAATTATTATGACGAGTTAATAAATAAATCCAAATTGTTGATATTCACGTGAACAGACTGTATAGAGAAAAGCGAAAGAACCCTTGAAGCACTTAGTGGACCCTACACAGCAGGTAGTCCGCCTGTCGATTCGGTGTCAAACCCTCGTT
>NW_017136471.1:0-398 GCF_001652005.2 Ceratina calcarata | reverse complement strand
ATGTGTATTCAACTTCTAAATATCTTCTTATTATCTTTTATAATTGAATTGAAGATTTGGTGCAGTTATGACAGACTTTGTGGTATCAATTTGAAAAATGATTAGAATTGCTTTTAATTGTTAATTTAAGCATTATGTGTATTCAATTCCTAACATTCTTCTTATTATCCTCCATAATTGAATTGAAGATTTGGTGCAGTTATGACACTTAGTGGTACCATTTTGAAAAATGATCAGAATTGCTTTTAATTATTAATTTAAGCATTATGTGTATTCAACTACTTATAGACTCTCTTCCACTTGAACTTACTATCGCAAGATTTCATGCAATTATGGCAGAATGAATTATGTCATTAAATATTCATACTAATCATGCTACCTAAAACAGTATAAAATAT
>NW_017136470.1:0-398 GCF_001652005.2 Ceratina calcarata | reverse complement strand
GAGCCCATGTGACGAAACATGAGAGAAGCGTCTCCCTCTCTCTCTCTCTCTCTCGTCTCTTCCTCGTCTCTCCCTCTCTCTCTCTCTCGTCTCTTCCTCGTCTCTTCCTCGTCTCTTCCTCGTCTCTCCCTCGTCTCTCCCTCGTCTCTCCTGTCTTTGGCTGGACTCTCACCCTCGACATTATTGTCTTACGTGATTTAAACATTTTTTTATTGTTTGTTCCAGATATCTTCTAGTCAGGGCACTTAGAAATAATGAAGACAACCCTTTGCAATTCTCGTGGTACCAGTGTCAGTGGTAAAATTAACAGTGATAAATTTATACGTACTACTTAAACATTCCTCTTTGTAAATTATTGTATGTCTTTTAATACTTAAGCATTCTACTTTGTAAATTAT
>NW_017136469.1:0-398 GCF_001652005.2 Ceratina calcarata | reverse complement strand
AAAAAAAAGTAGAAAGACGAAAATAAAATAACAGCGGCGTTTCATTCCGCCAATTTGCATTCCTAATTTTGTCGGATTCTTTTACATAGCAATTGTCTTTTAAATGAAGTACTTAAGTGTCTTCAAGCGGCTGCATTAAACAGTTGCGAACTACATCGAACACGGGAGAAACTAATGGGCAACAATATTAGACGGGAAATTAAAAAATTGAAAAAGGCAAAATAGTATCGTTCGGTTCATGCACGAGAAATATTATTTTATACATAGACTGTAGAAACAGAATAGCTTTTTTAATACCGATCTATTGAGAAATTAGGATTAATTTGCTACATGATTTATGCATGCAACGAGTTTCACTATTTTGCTTGTTGTTGCAGTCTTTTTAATATGTTAGTAAT
>NW_017136468.1:0-398 GCF_001652005.2 Ceratina calcarata | reverse complement strand
TTTTTTATTCCCTCCGTCCGTCTCTTCCCTTCATCTCATCGCTTTTTTTTAGAGAAATTCTTCGGCGAATCGAACGCTCTATCCCTTCGATCTATCTCGACGCGCGCGCGGATTGAAAATTATATTCCTGTCACAGCCGGTCGAGTCGCACTAAACGAAGCAATTCATTTGCGCCCGTCGTAAGTTCGATTCGTTAAATCTGTATCCGAGAGCGAAATTTCGTTTTAATTATCGAAATTAACGAACGAACCGACGAATAGGCAAGGGACCGGGACGACGGGAAAAATATTATCGGTTAATTGCGACGTTAAGAACCGAACTTTCTTCAAGCAGCGTGAAAAACTCGAAATACTAAAAACTCGTATCCCAGGAGAATAAATAAGTAAAACTATAATGGC
>NW_017136467.1:0-398 GCF_001652005.2 Ceratina calcarata | reverse complement strand
GCGCCCTTTCGAACCCGGATCCGAATCGCGTCGTTTGGACAGTGTGGGAAGTCGACGCGATCCGGTCTGTCTACTTCCCCCTCGCGTGACTTCGCGATGGACTGTGTTAGGGATAGGTGTCCCTGACGGGGTTCGGCCGGGAGAACGGATGTTGAAGTAAGTCAATAGAATCAGAAATTAAATGAAAACCTAGTTTATTCTAAATCGTTTCTTTCTCTTGCTGGAGGATCTCCTTGCGTTCGGAATAGCCGGGAATTCACCGCTTCCGGCGGGCCGTCCTCGAATTCCTCCGCGCTCCTCGCGTCTTGCGGCGACGCCTGTGTCCGCGCTCCTGCCGTCTAGGATCACGATCGCTGTGAAAGTACAAAGAAATAAATACGGGCTCACGGCAATGTTCG
>NW_017136466.1:0-398 GCF_001652005.2 Ceratina calcarata | reverse complement strand
AACTCTAATGTCGAATGATAAAATTTTTATTTGATTTAAGAAAAAATATAAATGCAATAATGAGACAGTTTTATAATTATCTATAATTTCCAATATATACGTATTAAGAATACAAAAATAAGTAAAAGTAAGAACTGTAAGATTTGAAGGAACAGTTGCGACTCGAGTAAAAATTCCCTCATTTAAAAAAACACTTCAAGTAATTTTATGAATTTTACTTTCTCTGTAAATATCATTTTGTAAAAAAGTTTATTGCTTAAAATATTAAATAAAGCATTCTATCATGTTTCTGAAATTTTTGCTAGGGATCTTACGACTCATGCAACCTTAAATCTTATATGAATAACTATTAAATTGAAGAATGACTGATATCTGGTGTTGTGGGGTCGAGTATGCAC
>NW_017136465.1:0-398 GCF_001652005.2 Ceratina calcarata | reverse complement strand
GCGGGTATTATGTTATTTAAAGGGTACCTCAAACTATGGTCTGCATTATGTCAAAGACGGAGGTGGTCTCGTGGCATACACTGACTCCGACTGGGCAGGAGATGAGATCGACAGGAAGTCCTGCAGTGGAAACGTTATCATACTCGCTGGTGGCCCTATCAGCTGGATGTCTAAGAAGCAAGCATCAGTTGCGCTTTCGACCATGGAAGCCGAGTACGCAGCGTTGGCCGACGTATCACGAGAGATTGTATATTTAAAGAGACTGTTATCACATATGGGTTTTCATGAACTTGTTAAAAGTGCAATAACTGTTCATTGTGATAATCAGAGTGCGATTGAATTGTCAAAGAATACGGTCTATCATAAGCGAAGTAAACATATTGATATAAGATACCACT
>NW_017136464.1:0-398 GCF_001652005.2 Ceratina calcarata | reverse complement strand
GAACAATTAATTATTTATGCATCTTTTTGTCTAGTCATATATTTACATTTTTATTTATTTACATGTATATTATATTTTATCTATTTACTTATTACATTTACATTTTACTTATTTACATTTACATCTACATTTTATATATATCTGTTTGCAGTTTTTATTTCTTTTTATTATTTTCATTTTATTTATTTTACTTATTCTTTTTATCTTTTAATTTTATCTATTGACGTATCACCGATAGGAGGTGGTTCCCCTATCGGTGACAAATTTTATTATACGTGTTCCCTTTTTATACTGGAACGCTATTTGGCGACGGCCATGTACTATTTTTCAAATGGACATTTTTTTTTAATTATATCTACGCGCCAGTAAGGCCCCGCGGGGATAGGACCAAGTGCAAT
>NW_017136463.1:0-5629 GCF_001652005.2 Ceratina calcarata | reverse complement strand
CCAGATACTTACGGACAAAAGAACCTGGAAATAAAATATCATTATAAAATCTGAATAGAATTTCCTTACACATTAGCAAACGAAGGAGTTTCGAAACAGACCAGACATTAAAACAATACCAGATATACCCTTCACAAAACATGCACTGACCAAAACAGTAGTAAAACAGTTTGGAAAAAAAAGGAACCATTCTCAAAGGTACAATCTAGCTAAAAAGTTCAGAAACATGCAGCCCGAAATGAGAATCAAAACAAATGTAATAGACGCACACTTTAAATGTGTAAATTACTATTAAAAACTGGAAACTCATGGATAAATTAATTCTAGTAGACAGTTAGACACTAACGTGCGAAGAAAGCCTTACAATTCCTATAAAACCAGAAATATAAAACTAGCCCGATATCAAAGGAGTGAAGAAGCTTTGAACAGGTCTGCATTCTTAAACAATTTAAAGACACATGCTAAGGGATAAGAAATCCCATCAGACACAAAAGACGCGCCCTACATAAAGCGGAACAGCTAGACGCAGATCTTTACTAAGAATTAACAGCGAGCTAGATATATTGAAAACAAAAATCGCTCCACACTTATGGACAAAAATGGATCGGAAGAACGGTATTAGACAACATTGAACATTTAAAAAAGGGAGAGAAGAAGAACAAATTAAAATAGACTAAAACTGGGAGAAAACGTAATAATATTAAAAACAACAACAAATAATCCGACTCCACAAAGGGTAAATGTTAAACAACTGGACGCTCACGAACGAAACTTCACCAACATGAAACAGATCTTTAAACCGGCAAAAACCTAAAAAAGAGAGAGAGATTGATAAACTCCGGGAAAAACAAAAAGGAACGAGACTATACCGGACAATTGGTGGCTGCATAACTCCCTGCATGAGCCTGGCATCTGAAAAACATAAAAGACACTTTTACTACATCGTATCGACTCATTATTGTCTCACACTTAATATATAACATAATTGTTAAAACGATCGTACTTAAAGTAAACGAAGTGATACTAAGAAATCGCTGAAATATTATTGTACACATCCAACATAATTATCCCTGCCAACTCAAAAGTCGACTCGAAATCGTGCGCCCCCACCCCCTTATACCTAACAAATCTGAATGCACCTGACCTAACGACCCTATATTGCCACCGAATCATTGACGCCCACCGAAACCGTGCGCCCCCACCCCCTCATACCTAACAAATCTGAATGCACCTGACCTAACGACCCTACACTACCACCGAATCATTGACGTCCACCGAAATCGTGCGCCCCCACCCCCTCATACCTAACTAAATCTGTATGCACCTGACCTAACGACCCTACACTACCACCGAACCATTGACGTCCACTGAAATCGTGCGCCCCCACCCCCTCATACCTAACTAAATCTGTATGCACCTGACCTAACGACCCTACACTGCTACCGAATCGTTGACGACCACCGAAATCGTGCGCCCCCACCCCCTCATACCTAACTAAATCTGTATGCACCCGACCTAACGATCTTACACCACTACCGAATCGTTGATCTGAGGTAACGAACAAGAACCCTCGAATACACCATAAATACACAACAGTAGTTCAAGAACCCTCGAATAAATCATAAACACACAATAGACACCACACACAACACCGATAAAAACTTACAGTACGAAGTGACACATCCTTGAAAAATAAAGGGAGAAAAGTCTAAGGGATACTGGAGAGAAAACCCGGGAAACGACCTGCTCGTATTCACTGAGACACGGATCAAGATGAATAAGCGAATAAAAATAATACAAGCAAACGTACGCAGATCAAAGGTAGCCATGGGCGCGCTAACAGAAATATTCGCCCGCGAAAAATTCGACGTGGCACTGATCCAAGAACCATGGACGGAATTAAATGGAATCAAAGGATTCGACAGAATGGGCAACGTAATCAATAATTGTACGAAAGACAGGCCCAGAACATGTATAATTCACACTGATAGGATAAAAATGATCATGCTGCCACAATTCAGTAACAGGGACATCACGTCGGCCCTCATAGAATGGAAAACTGGCACAGAAAAAACAGTGATCGTGTCGTTGTATCTACCGTACAACGAACAAAACCCGGTATCCCACGAGATGGACCGACTTATGGACTGGTGCCGAGACGAAGGCACAAAAATCGTCATAGGAGCAGACGCAAACTCCTGCCACGAATTATGGGGTAGTTCAATGACAAACCCTAGGGGAGAGAAACTACTAGACTTCATGAATGAGAACGAACTCACGTGGGCAAACGAGGGAAACGAACCAACGTTCGTGACTCGGGACAGACGTGAAGTCCTCGACATCACCATAATATCCGCCAATGATAAAACCAAGATCAATGGATGGAGAGTCATGGACGACCCGTCTTTGTCGGACCATAGATTTATCTCGTATCGACTGATCGGGAAAGGACTGGCCAGCTTCCGTATGATCAACATTAAGAGATTATTAGATAAAGAAAGGTACCTAAAGACACTAGAGGAGAACTTAAAAGGTGCACCGACTAGATACGGCACACCGAGCGAACTTGATGAATACACAGAATTTATCACGGACGCGGTGAGAAATGCGGAAAGCGCCGCGGTCCCCTGCAAAAAGAAAGGCTTTAACCCCAGACTACCCTGGTGGAACCCGAACCTGCATGCGATGAGACAAGAGTGCAAACGACTACAGAAAAAGGCTCGACGTACGAAAAAGAGACGAGACAGACTTAAAACAAAACAAGCAGAGTCAAAACTCAAGAGAGAGATCGCCAAAGCAAGAAGGAACTCGTGGAAACGCTTTTGTGACAGACTACAGAAAACAAGAAACATAGCCAGAATGAACAAAATTCTCGAGACAACGGATGAAAAGAGTATTGGTCTCGTTCAGAAAACGAACGGGTCAATGACGAGAAACCTCCGCGAAACGATAGAGACCCTGATCGATGAACATTTCCCAGGATCGCGAGTAGAACGAAACAACGACGCAAACTTCGAACGTGAAATCAACAACGCACGAACACACGACACCAATGCGGACTGGAAAACGGCGGCAAAAGTCGTAACGATAGAAAGAACGATATGGGCAATAGGCACCTTTCTACCGTACAAAGCCCCCGGGCCGGATGGCATCTACCCGAGACTAATCAAATTAGGTAAAAACCTGTTGGCACCGCATCTAACGAAACTAATGAGAGCCAGCCTAGCGACGGGCTACGTCCCGAAGAGATGGTGCGAGACAAATGTGGCGTTTATACCGAAACCTGGGAAATCAAATTACTCTTCCCCCAAGTCGTTCAGACCGATTAGTCTGACATCGTTTTTACTAAAAATACTCGAGAAACAGTTAGACAGATACACCAAAGACACGGTGTTCTTAGAACGACCGCTCTCTACTAGACAATACGCATTTAGAGCCGGACATTCGGTAGAAGCCGCGCTCCACGGTATAACGAGAGAATTGGAATACGCTCTTTACAACAAAAAATACGCGGTCGCATGTTTCATGGACATTGAAGGTGCGTTCAACCAAACTCCGAAAGATGTAATAATCACGGGACTACGGCAACACGGAACCGAGGCGTCACTAATCAGATGGATCGACAACATGTTAACAAATAGAATAATATCAGTAGAGAATAATGAAACAAGAGTGACGAGGATAGCGAACAGAGGCTGCCCCCAGGGCGGCATCCTTTCCCCGACACTCTGGTGCGTAGCAGTGAACGCACTCATCGAAAAACTCAGAAAGGACGGTTTTCAAGTCTGGGGCTATGCGGACGACATAGCAATAGTAGTGGTACACGAAGAGACAGCCAGAGCAAAAGAGGCCATGAACATGGCCCTAGAACTGGTAAACGAATGGTGCAAAAGAAACGGATTATCCGTGAACTCGAATAAAACAGACCTTATGGTAGTCACGAGGAAAAAGAGAAGACTGAATGTTAAAGGAATTAAACTGAATGGAATACAGCTCAAAGCTAAGAGCTCGGTCAGATACCTGGGTGTCACGTTCACCAGAAGCCTCTCATGGAGAGAACAGGTGAATAAAACGGTGAGCAGAGCTAGAAATAACATGGCGACAATCAGCAGAATGGTAGGCAGAACGTGGGGACTCACCCCTGCGGCTACCAACTGGGTATACAACGCAATAATAATACCTAGACTGACGTTCGGCGCACTGGTTTGGTGGGAAGGAATTCGTAACGATAGAATGATAAGAAAACTAGAGAGCCTACAGCATGTTGCCCTTAAAAGAATTCTCGGAGCGTTTAGACATTCACCAACGAGAGCAATGGAAGCCCTAATATGCGCGCCCACGCTGACCACGAGAATAGAGGAAACTGCAATTAGAACTGCGAAACTACTGAAGGACTGGGGAAAATGGAACCCAATGGGAAAAGGGCACTCCACCGTGTTAAAAGCTGTGATACCGGACGAAGAACAAGACCTGACCATGATGATTGAAACACCTAGCGACAAGATAACACCAAACTATAGGTTCGGCAAGAAATACAAGACAATGATACCCAGCAGAGAGGAATGGAAGAGTAGAACGTTATACGACCGTGTAGCAAGAATAACATGGTTTACCGACGGCAGTAAAGACGCGAACAAAGAAACAGGATGCGCATGGATTTCGGTGGAAAGCAACAGAGAATTCTCTGAATATCTAGGTAAAACTGCAACGGTATACCAAGCCGAATTGATGGCGATAAAAGGATGCACAGAAACAATGCTGGAAGACGGGATTGTTAACCGCAAAATAGGGATATTTATAGACAGTCAATCAGCGGTAAAAACACTAATGAAAAGATACTTTGTCTCCCGCACGGCCTTAGAATGTAACGACGCTCTGACAGAATTAGCAAACAAGAACGACGAGGTCATTGTCACCTGGTGCCCTGGACATGTCGGAATCGAAGGTAACGAGAGAGCGGATCGACTCGCTAAATTGGCAGTCAAAAATAAAAATATGGGAGTAGAACCAAGGGTTAGGGTCCCGTTCGCAACACTCAGAATGGAACTGAAAGAATTTGCCCTGAGAAAATTGAAAAGGAGATGGGAAGACGCGACGGGTTGCAGACAGACTAAAATTATGATTGATGAACCTGACACCAAAAGAGCCAGGGAACTATTGTGAAGTTACTGTGACATAAGAATACACCAAACAGCGAAAAACCAGCCACACAAGAACAAAAAACTTCAAAATTCCATTGACCCAGAAGACGTTACATGGACACGGGACAAAGTTCCCCATTCCTCACTCCCCTGCTCTCTCTTCCCTCTGCCGGTCTGACTGCTCGAGCTCATAGGTGCTGCCCCCAGATTGACCCCGCCGAACTTTGAACATGACTACCCAGTCTAATCTCCATTAAAAACCACAATGAGAAAGTATTAAAATAATAAAGACTATACTACCAACACACTTGAAGATACTGATACATCTTCTTTCTCCTAAACACTGGAACCTCTAGATATGCTCCAAAAATTTGAAGCAATCCTAGACTCGTACGAGCCAAAATCTTGACAGGCATAAAGTCACGGAACACAGACTACGATACGACCACACGCTGCACACCTGCAAAATTGAAGCGACAAACAATTAA
>NW_017136462.1:0-398 GCF_001652005.2 Ceratina calcarata | reverse complement strand
TATTTAAAGACTAATAATAAAAAACAAGTATTAATACTAAACATAACAAGAAATAAAAGAATAAGACTGACTGCCTACCTATAATTTTTATGCAACCGTCCGCGTGGAACTCGCCGATGTCCCCAGTTCTGAACCACCGTTTCCCATCTTCGTTGAAGAAATCTTCTTTCGTTTTGTCCGGCAATTTGTAGTAGCCAGCAGAGACGACGTCGCCGCCGATCAAAATTTCTCCTCTAGGGAACGGAGTGTCCGTCACTCTGTAACCAGCCTCTTCCCAATTTTCTAAACTTATGTCGCAAGCCGTGGTCGGTGCGCCCACTCTTCCTGTACTCCTGTCGTGTTCTGAACATAGAACAGAACATAGTTAGTAAATGATCGTATGTAAAATCAATTAGAAG
>NW_017136461.1:0-398 GCF_001652005.2 Ceratina calcarata | reverse complement strand
CATTAATCGTTACGACTTTGTCGGTTCCGTTTCAATTGATTTTCAATGTTTTATCGTTTTAATTTCCTAGGTAAGGTGAACGCACCGTTGCAAATGCATTGTTCGCGATCCTTTACGTGAGGTGAATCCATTCACCGAGGTCAAAGTCGGGTGCGTGTCTTTCATTAGGCTTGAGAAGGAGAAGCCACTGTCTCGATTTTATCCACGATCTTCTAGGTAAGGTAATGTCGTCTTATGAGTTCAGGTTTACACCCTCTGTTAGTTTTGTATTTAAGATTTGCCATTCATTGACTGTTATACCTTTATCGGTTCTGTTTTCGATTGAATTTCAAGAACTTGTCGTTTTTAATTTTAGGCGAGATGAACTCGCCCTTGTAAATACGTCATTCACGGTCCTT
>NW_017136460.1:0-398 GCF_001652005.2 Ceratina calcarata | reverse complement strand
GTTGAACTGTACAGGGCAGATCTCTGTTCGTTGGTTCTGGTAAATGCTAAACGTTGAACTAAACGTGTCAGATCCCTGCAAAATTTAGCTTTGGCAGCACCATCGAATTGGAGACGCCGAAACCTGGGCCGTGAGCACTCTCATTTCCTTTCTGCTTTCACATTACCAACTAATTATCTGCCAAAGAAAAAAAGAAGTAAAGTGGAAACTTCCGGCAAAGCCAAATTACCAGCAGCTGGAACATCTGACGCTTGGTTTGAATTGCAGTTGGAAAAAGAAAAGAAACAGAAATTAAAAGAAGAAAAACTAGCTCATAAAAGGAATTACAAGAAAAAAAGAAGAAATTAGCACAGGAAAAATAAAGCAACAGACAAATTAGTCATAAGTCATGTTCAATT
>NW_017136459.1:0-398 GCF_001652005.2 Ceratina calcarata | reverse complement strand
GGCAGGAAAGAACAATATTTATCTCGCAAAAATGACAAACACGGAAGAGAGAACGAGGAAGGGGCGTAGAGAACGTAACTACAAACGGAAAAGAGACGGAACAAGGAGAGAAGAGAGAGGGAGATCCAACGAACCAATGACGACGGGATCCAGAGCCCGAACCAGGAACGAACGAGAAGAGAGAGAAAAGGAGGAGAGTGTCGAGACTCGCGAGACTATAAAAAGAGCGGGACGAGAGAGCGACGCGACATTCGTGTGACCGACCTCCATCTCCAGCGTGTAATTGAACCGTGATTCCTGCTCTAGTGCAAAGATGAGCCGACCGTTCTCAAGAGAAGAGTTTGCGCCTATTCACCAGGTAGCGATTGTACCGAGGGACTTTCCGAACAGAGTGTTGA
>NW_017136458.1:0-398 GCF_001652005.2 Ceratina calcarata | reverse complement strand
TCTCCTAGAATTTTCGGATGAATCTGCTCTTCGCTCAATCCCTCGAGAAGGTCGGGTTCATTGGAGGCCCATTGACGGATGTTGAGTCCTTCTTTCTTAAGCAGTTCACTAATTTTCGTTTGTAAGCGCTTCGCTTCGTGTACCGTATTGGCGCCCGTGAGAAGGTCGTTTACGTACAGATCTCGCTTTAGAATCGTTGTCGCTTTCGGATACGCGTTGCGTTCGTCGTTTGCGAGTTGATGCACGCATCGGATCGCCAAAAATGGAGCCGACGAGAGACCGAATGTGACCACGTTTAGTTCGTACGTTTTTACGCGGCCATCCTTGTCTCTCCATAAGATAGGTTGGTACGCTCGGTCCTCTGGTCGTACGAGGAATTGTCGATACATTTTTTCGAT
>NW_017136457.1:0-398 GCF_001652005.2 Ceratina calcarata | reverse complement strand
ATCGTATATGTACATACATATATATATTACCGTGTGGTTTTCTTTATCGACCGCCTATCTGCCGGGGCTAAGCGATTTTTGAACATCACGCTCGACAAGAACGAGCCCCAGACTGGCGATAAAAAGGGCTGGCCAGCTGGTGCGAAGGAGCTTTTTGTTCGCCCTTTCCTTTCAGCCTTTTCCACGCCGCCGACGACGCGACGCGTCGCGACGCCACGGCGTCTCGCCCTCATATTCAGGACTCAGTCCCCCCCCTCCTTCGATTCATTCCTGAATTCGTTTTTCAAGAAGAAAAAATCAGTGTATCATCCGGAAAACGAATTTCCATTTTACATTAACGACGTTAACACTAGAAAGACTGAAACTTAGTATATACCTATATTGCCCAAAGCAGTGAA
>NW_017136456.1:0-398 GCF_001652005.2 Ceratina calcarata | reverse complement strand
GATAGACATATTCGTTAAGTATCAATTTTAAAAATTGCTACAATTTGAAATCTTGACAAATTGATATATCTTTGAAAGTTGGATTACAATTTCGAAATTGAAATTATATCGCGAACTAATGAGACTGAAAACTAATTCGGGATCAATGGATCGCGGGAAACGCGAATCACAGCGACGCGCCGTCTAAATTCCGCGGAATGCGTTTCTGAGAAACGAGGGTCCTAAAGTAGTAACCTCTGTACCCGCTGAAGAAAGGCATATGCATTTCTCTCTCTTCGTGTTCTTTTATTCTTCCTTTACGGTTTCGTCTGGAAGCGCAGGATGCCTCAGTTTCAATTGCCGAGCAAAACCCAAGTTTCTTCCATCGAACAAGCAGTAACAAAATTTCATATGTTTTT
>NW_017136455.1:0-398 GCF_001652005.2 Ceratina calcarata | reverse complement strand
GGCGTCGGTACCAGGCCCTGGAAAGGCGACGGCGTCAGGCCCTGGGTTGATGACGACGTCAGGCTCTGAGTTGGCAGCGGCGTCAGGGCCTGGGTTGGCAGCGGCGGTATCGATTTCCTCGGCGCAGGGTACCTCTTGCATACTCATTTTTATTTTTCTCTACGAGGGATAAACTCGGAATGATGTTCGGAAGGAGGACTTCGCTCCAAAGGATGACAGCCTGTTGTGCATTTTTCGAGGGTGTGGGAATGCACTCCATCATTGGCTGATTTTAAGGAAAGGTGTGGTTCCTTAAGAGAATTTGGTTGGAAGGAGAAAGTTACTTGGAAGGGATGATTTGAAGTGCCGCGTGCAATGAAGAGAAAATGTTATCACTTAACATTCATGAAACATCATTT
>NW_017136454.1:0-398 GCF_001652005.2 Ceratina calcarata | reverse complement strand
TCCCGGAGCAGATCATCAGTCATGGCAGATCAGTCATAGCAAATCAGTCATAGCACATTAGTCACGGTTCAGTCATTGACCGTCAGATCAATCATAGTGCAGAAATAGATCAGTAACGCATCAGTTATAGATATTTCCGACCAATTTAATCTTAAACTCTACTCCAATTATAACATGTACAATTATATACTAGTTGTGTAATCAATATATTACGAAGATTTATTCCACACTTATTATTATTGTGAAGTGTCCATTGTTAGATTAAAACCAAATAAATATTGTTTATTAATTGTTTATTTAATCTGAATAATCATTTATTACATAAAATAAATTTCCGCTCGGTTTATTACATTATTTTTACACCGGAACTCCGACGTGCGCCAAAGTCGCCTGAAACG
>NW_017136452.1:5260-5611 GCF_001652005.2 Ceratina calcarata | reverse complement strand
ATGGGCCCTAAAAATGAAGAATTAGGAATCTGGTGGTTGGAGAACGGGAAATGTGGTAGATCATGTAATTAGGGTCGTGGGTGGTTGGGCCGTTTAAGCGGGAGCAAACATTTACATATTATCGGGTTCGCATTTACTGTTAGGAATGAATTATCACCGTGGCCTGGGAATGATCGCTGCCCGTGCGTCGGTGTAATAAGACCGGAGGGGTTCACCAAGCACACGCGGCCACTTAAATGCGTACGATTACACGCACCCGTGGACACGCGCACCCCAACCAGCTGCTCACCAAAAGAATTTCACAGTTCGACCACCTTTTTTTATACACGTTGCTACAGTCGTTTGCACCTC
>NW_017136452.1:3501-3949 GCF_001652005.2 Ceratina calcarata | reverse complement strand
ATTATTTAACAATTAATAAAATATTTTCAAATCATTTTTCAATTGTTTAAAATTTTTTAAATGATTTTTCAATTATTTAATAATTTTTACATTTGCGATGTTTTTCACTGTCTGGGGAATGTGTCCCTTTTTTGTTGGCAACGTTAGCAGTAGCAGAGAAATTATTCCCTTCTCTTCTGTCACAACAGGAAATGAGAAGTTGTCGGAAGAATGTTTCACGAAATTTAATTGGTATTTTAATGGCACCGGTAGTGAAAATGTTACAATCAGTTTCGCAACGATCGCTCTTTCCATTTCTCGTTATGCTTCATTATTCTTGAAAGGGAGATTTCACTTTTATTGAAAATTGAACCTGATGCTTTTTAGGGTGAAGTGAGGAATGAAGTTAGTGCAACTCAGTGATGTTGCAGACTTGCATAAAGCTTGTAACTAACTGAAATATTATATA
>NW_017136452.1:817-2378 GCF_001652005.2 Ceratina calcarata | reverse complement strand
TGCATATTAAAAATGTATTAGTGATAGGATTTTCCATCGACGAACTATAATCCCAACCAATATATAGTACCTTAAACCAATTTTCCTTCATCGAATTCTGTATAGTCGTCGAAGTATAGAATCCCAAATAGTCCCTTAAAACATTTTGCTAATTGGAGTCATTGAAGTATAAAATCCCAAATAGTCGCCTAAAAAATGTATTAATAGAATTTTCGAACTATGTATAGTCATCGTTGAACTATAATCCCAAATAGTCCCTTAAAAATTTTTTTTCCTGATTATTATAAATCTATTAGTGATAGAAATTTCGTTCATCGAAATACAACCCCAAATAGTCCCTCAAACCATTTTTTTCACTGACTATTAAAAACGTATCAATGATAAAATTTCTAAATTAACATTGTTCAGGGTTACAATTTTTTTGTACGCAATTATTGACCAATTTATGGTAGTGGAAAGTGGAAAATTCTGTAGTACACAGACGAGGGTTGCAACCCCTCTTGTGTGGGTCTAAGCGCCGCCCTTTAAGCCAGGTAGAACCCCCACTGGTCTCGACAACATGGTGGTGGCACGACCCTCGTCGATAGAACCTGAATAACTCCGTTTCCCAGAGTTCGCCAAGAAACCGTGAACCATAGTCTCGGTTCGATACCAAACGGTCATCGACGATCCTGATCGATCCAGAATCCAGTGCACCAAAATACGCTGAAGAATCTTATCAGTCTCGGTACACCTTATCAGTGCCTACGTGACGAAAATAGACTCACAGTTACATTCGTGAATTGAGACATGCAAATCGGTACTGCAATTTAAATCGAATTGTCAAATTTGCATACATTTTTGGCATCCATTTACATATCTACATATGTATTACATAAACGTATGTACATTTCTCAATAACTGAAGTTGAGGTGAAATAATCTGAAATAGTCAGACTTTAAAAAATGTCAGATATTTAAAAAGTGTTCAATTTTGTGAGAAGAATTAAAATTGAAGGCATGTGATACTCCATTTTTGGTATAGTATTATTGATGGACAGTTTTGAACAAATTATATTCATATGAACTGATGGATATTGAAGAAAGATAGTTGATAGTCAGTTAAAATGATGTGGCGATGAGTGCTGGTGTGATTTGCTGTCAGACATTCCTAAGAGAGTGATAAAGTATCCCTGAAATCGGTTCGTCATGGAGTTTTCATGGACGTTGCAGCACCAGGGTGCTGATCCTGTCCAGAAGGCAAGAAATCATCAAGAACATGAAGACGAGATGACTCAAGGTAGTCGTCGATTGCTGGTAACAGGTAATTGACTATAGGAATAGAAAATGTTGCTGTATTTCTAAATGTCCAATCCACTAGGATTATTATATTAATTATAATATAGAATAGAATAGACTATAGTGAATTTTAGGTTGTCTGCCTGTAATAGGAGATTTCTTGGTCATGAATAATTTTACAGTTTTTCTTACAACATATATGCTAGCTTAATTTAATTGCTGATCTATATTCTGTACTTTATTATACACTATTTGTATTATACTATACATAAATTGCACACTAT
>NW_017136452.1:0-341 GCF_001652005.2 Ceratina calcarata | reverse complement strand
GTTTAGGAGTATTTAAAGATTTATTATATAAAAATGTATTTACCTAATGAAATCTGTGAAAAACATTTAAAATATGGAAATTGTAATTAGCGTTTTTTTTTTCCTGGAAGTAATTAGAATGACAGTCAGTAGTTTTGAAAGTGAGCTAATTTTCATAGCTACACGACTCGGGCCAAGGATTTACACCGCATTTCTATTTGCCGCGGAGAAAGTCGCCGACTCGAGCGCTCTCGACAGTTCGTTTCAGGCTCGATCGACTCGTACAAAAAGACTTTTACACCAGATCAGCTGCAATTAAAATCCCAGTACCATTCGACGCTTCTTGTTTCAAGTTTTTTTTT
>NW_017136451.1:0-398 GCF_001652005.2 Ceratina calcarata | reverse complement strand
ATATAAAAAAAAAAAAAAAATAAACAGCGAACGCACGGAGCATAAAATGGCTGCCGGCGATATTGAAATGTTATAAACTATAACTTGCGTACGGTACGATAATACAAAACGCAATTCCGCTGCGTGACATAATGAATCTGCTACCCTGTAATTCCATAAATAGCCAACTAATTGGATCTCGTTAGCAGAAACTGGCCCGTTACAAGACTTACAAAACAATTCTTCAATATTCCAATTAAAAGTTATACGAGTCCGTAACTTTGTTATCAAATTTCGTATCCAACATTCTTGTAATTCCACGTTCGAGTAACGTATTATTGTTATAGAGGGATTCAACGACGTGGCGTTTTGTTCTGGCGGTAAATGGAGTCGTGAAACGATTTCGTAGACAATTAGTG
>NW_017136450.1:0-398 GCF_001652005.2 Ceratina calcarata | reverse complement strand
ACTTATAATAGAACTAAATTAATTTTCTTTATGATATACGTATATGTAAATTATTTAACATGAAACATATATCTATTATTGATATTTAACTGTGATAGTAAGAGGAAGTTTAGGCATTTCATGGATTTGCGAAAATAGAATGTGAAAATACATCAGGCATCAAATGCTATTTATAGTTCTCTGTTAGAAGTCAGAAGCTGCAGCATCTGTATTCTATGTTCTCTGTCTTAAAATGTTATTATACATAATGGCCATTTTTATCTCCCATAAGACATTATATTTTACACATCAGTTGTTGAAATTTATGTTTTTACATTCCAAAGTAACAGTTTACTATTTATAATGATAAATGCTCTAATACTAAATGTAGTAAATACAATATTTAGACAATCTTAGGT
>NW_017136449.1:0-398 GCF_001652005.2 Ceratina calcarata | reverse complement strand
TTTTGCACTTCATTTATTATGAAATAAATTGGTAACCGCGTTGGTTTCGAGAATAGCTGTCTGTTTCTGTTTCAAGTTGCCCTACATTCGTCAGAGAGGGATTTATCCAGACTCGGGGATGTTTTAACCGGTTTTTAAACAAGTTCGTAATTAAAAAGCCAGAACGCAATTTTTGCGCTTTCAACTTTTTCCTTTTTTCTAACGGCGTTTGTTACCGAACGTACGATTCTCGTGTCGCGCCTGAATATTTTACTGGAGGCTCGCGTGTAACACTCGAGGACAAATATATTTCCGAGCGCCGGGTACGAAACCCGTCAATGTTAGAATAATTTATGACGGAGGCTGGATACACTTTCTAAGACGGAAACAAACTTCCATACGTAAGTACGTACGTACGT
>NW_017136448.1:0-398 GCF_001652005.2 Ceratina calcarata | reverse complement strand
TAATTTTTCATCTTTATTATAGAAAAATGATATGAACACGTCTGGAAAATTAATATCTGTTAAGTATATGAATCAGATTACACTAGAATATTCCTGGATAGCCTGCGTTATTCGAAACTTTGAATTTCAATATTTCATAATTGCGTGTAAGTTACATAAAATGGCATTTCATATGCACGAACCTAATCAAAGCGTACGAATCAATCAAAGTAGATATTAAACTGAGTGATATTTTCGCAAACGGATATCTGAAGCTTGAAAAGCGTCGCGTTCGGTCGAATCTGGCACCGGGCCGAACATTTCACACCTCGTTCTCGATTTCGAGCCACGTTAACTTCGTTTAATTCCTTTCGCGCGGATCGGACGTCCTTCCATACTTTTCCCCGAACAAAAGAGAT
>NW_017136447.1:0-398 GCF_001652005.2 Ceratina calcarata | reverse complement strand
TTGGAATTGTCAAAATAATTAAAGACTCGTCAAACGAATTGTATTATGTTAATTTTTGCAAACGTCAACGCGACTTCTTTAATCAATTCCCATAATTTCCAGCAGCCTGACGAAACGTGGCCTGCGATTCCTCTCGGTTTTTGCCTCGCCCCGCTAATAAATGCCAGTGCAACGCAACGAAGGGGGGTAGGGGGAAGCGAGCGAAAGAATAATTTCGAAATAGACGCACGTACTACTCTCGGCCGTTATCGTTCCGTAATAATAAGTAGGGAAATTATTTAATCTCACTCGTCAGGTCGAAGCTAACTGACAGCTGCTTCGTCCGCCATCGCGATTTATCAAATCCTGCATTTGACCAATTTTTTATACAATCACATATTACCTTCGCATTCATACAA
>NW_017136446.1:0-398 GCF_001652005.2 Ceratina calcarata | reverse complement strand
GGTTTTCATAATAAATAGGAAAGATCCATGAAATTTTGTAAATTATATAATAAATAGAAAAGATTTATATTCTATCATAATCTAATTGCTGACTACAATTGTTATAAATAATTGATTGCTGATTGTAATTTTAATATAACAGCAATCGTGTGATGTTGATCTTGTTCAATAAATACAATTTTGCACTTCGAGAAATAGTTGATTGCTGATTGCACTTATAATAAGTAATTGATTGCTGATTTAATATAATAGCAATCGTGTGATGTAGATATTCGTTGATGTCGATGAATACAATCTTACATTTCGAAAAATAGTTATTTCCTGATTTCTCATTTATAACAAATAGTCAATTGCTGATTGCAATTATAACAAATAATTGATTGCTGATTGTAATTTTA
>NW_017136445.1:0-398 GCF_001652005.2 Ceratina calcarata | reverse complement strand
TTCGTCCTCTTGTCCAGTCGCCGATTCATAGGACGAGTTAGAGTTGGAGTCCACTTCCTCCTCTTCTTCAACTACTTCTTCCCTCAGAACGGGCAGGCGCCTCCTTTTATCGCTAATTTGTTTCATAGTTTTGGACGGAAGTAGCTCTTGTATCCGCTTGTTCGGATACCGATCGTTTTTGAAACGCTCATTCAATTCGATGAGCAGCCGTGTTTCTTCTTCCGTCCAAACCGAGGCCCGGCTGCCCGCTCTCGTAGGGTTTGCTTCTTCGACCCGTTTAGCATTTCTCACATTTGCGTGTCTGTGCCTTTCATGTTGTGAGAGGCCACTTTTTGTTCGAAAGGCGCTACCGCACGAGTCACAACTGAAGTCTCCATCTCCTTCAGTATCTACGTCTC
>NW_017136444.1:0-398 GCF_001652005.2 Ceratina calcarata | reverse complement strand
GGATTTTTTATTCCGATCAAAACAATGGACCGTTATGAAAGGAATATTGTCTGCTAATTGTTAAAATATTTGTAAACAATTTAAAAATATTGTTTAAGGTATTGTATGGGATAATCACTTTGAAAAATCCATTTTTCTGAGAATTTTTCATATAAAAGTACAACTTCTTAGAAATATTTTCCCAAAATCTCAAGTAAAACTCATTAAGATAACGAGCTATACACTGCGCCCCTTTTGAGCCCAGAGGGGCAGGCAGGTAGCCGGAGCAGCTTCTTCCTTCCCCTTCAAATTTTATTTCCTTTGTAAATTGTCTGTTTAAGTACATTTCAATACATTGTTTCCTCATGTACTGTGTATTAGGTAATTTATACTATCCGTTTCAGATTTCTGGCAACTGT
>NW_017136443.1:0-398 GCF_001652005.2 Ceratina calcarata | reverse complement strand
TTTTTCTAAGGTACATAATCTGTTGGGATTGACTGTATAGCCAATACATCCTTAAGTAGAAATTTCTTTGGTCATTCAAACATATATCTTTCCATATTTCATATGTTTTAACAGATTACATGCATTCCTCATATTTTCTGTACATTTAATATTCCTTTGAAATGCATAAGATCTGCAGTTTATTAATAATTAATCGAAATTCATTTTTCATAGATCTTTTATAAAAGAAGAAACTAGTCCCACTTGTACTGATTGTGAGTTCCTGGTTCAAGAGATTAGTTGAATTTAAAATAAATGTTTGCTTTGATATTTGCTGTCAGTTATTATTTTAGACAGACAATTTGAACAGATAACGTGAGAAGTGTGTGCAATACTAATATTTTGGTGACCGGGATTTT
>NW_017136442.1:0-398 GCF_001652005.2 Ceratina calcarata | reverse complement strand
TCGATTACGAATAAATTGCCAGTATTTTAGGAAAGTGTAATTGCAAGAAGAAACTCAAAGCTGTCAAATCTGGAGAACGTGCATTCCATTTACGATTCCTCATTCGATCAATCCAATTTAAACTTAACACGTTCCGTGCCGAACCGTTTTCCCTCGACTATTCACTTAGACTATTTGACGTCTCGAGTAAAGATTCATATTCATATATTATAACTCAATATTTCGTTACACCATAAATCCACAAGTAATTAATAGACTCTGAATTTTCACATAAAATACAGAATTAAGGAATGAAACTTAGATATGCCTTTCATTTATGAATCAAATGTCTTAGGTCCCACTTTACTTTTATCTGATATACTGAGTTCATTGATCAAAATTCAGTAGTTTCATGTTTT
>NW_017136441.1:0-8421 GCF_001652005.2 Ceratina calcarata | reverse complement strand
GGGGGGGTTGAAACGCGACTGCGAAGCGGTGCGGCTGGCTGTGAGGATGGATCGTATGAAACGTCGCATCGCGTCGGGGTGGCTGGTAGGCAGCTAATATCCTCCTGGCCGCTATCCGTAGGCTCATCTCAATAAATTCAATATACTTGTGTAAATCGGAACACCCGAGCCACCCCCTCGCTCCTGCGGAGATGAGCTCGCCGGCTACTCTCACTGCTGCTTTCCACCCTCCCCGAAGCCTCCTACGAGAATATGACGTCGCGATAATCGTATCGATTATTGATCCGCGCCGTGATCGAGTGCTCTCTGATTTTTTACTCTCATCAGGATTAGTTATTGATATCTAATCTCGCATTTTTATAAACGAGGATTCAGATTCTCGAACACTATTAACATAAAACTGTCGATGCCTTCGATTTCAATTTTTCTGAAGACATATCGCATGCTCCTGTTTGTAATTTCTTGTACATTAAGAAAATACAAAAAGGACATAGAATGATTTTTGAAATAAGTGACCAGATTTCTCCATACGTCTGGATGTAATTTCTTTGCCATCAGCCGAATCTATTCAAAGTCCCATCCGGTCGTGAAAAAGATTCAGAGTCCCGGCAACGAGCTTTTCATCGAGTCGTTAGTTAACGGTGCCTCCGCCAGAATTATCGACGACTTACCGGCCAGTAATGCCGCCGCCCCACGGTCGTTATTTAACGAACGGCGATATTAATCGATTATTGATACTAGACCCACTGTCCCATAATTTCACGGATCTTACTAGATCCACCGGTGCCGTTTTCTCCGCGAGAGATCGTTCCTCCTCGTTTGTAATTCACGTTCTCCCGACACACGACTGTAATGAGCGCTTGCCTCCATAAAGGGTTATATTTTGCGCGTTATCAAGCGTTTTTACCTGCACTCCTTTCCTGCACCCTCGCCTTTTCTATATGGTGAACACATAGAGAGAAATACGTTCTGGATTCTGGACGAGCTTTTCATCGAGCAGTTAGTTAGAGAGCTGATTGCGCGGCACGTCTGAAAGATAACCCGTACGAGCTGCTACTCTCACTGCCAAATCGTCGACGACTTATCGTCGGCCACTTTTACACCAACGTATGATTCCCTTCCGTCACAGAGTGCCTAATGCGATGTTTCACTGCCCCGTTTTGCTACCATCCAAGAGATTTCCGACAATTATAGCATCCATGAATTGTCTCATATCGTACGAGCGACCAACTTTTTTGTTAGATATTGTCTGCTCGTTTCACAATTCTTTAAATTCGGAATTCGTAAGATTTTTAATAATTTTATCAAAATACAGATTTTAAAACTGTCCTTTAAAATAGAATTCGTACTTTACTTGGGGCATTATATTTATTCATTTTTCTACTTACTATATGCATAGATTGTATTATTACAAAGTACAGTAAGTATGGATTGAGAGTAGTTTTAAAATGTGGTTTCGCGGCGAGCTTCAAATTTAATCTAGTAAAATGATTCTTCCCGGTTTCGATCGGAACATCTTTCTTCCACCTTGGTTCGTTGGTAGCCCCGGCGAGAAACCGCGGCAAGATAAAAATAATAAATCATCCTGTGTGTACGAGAAACGGAGGCGACGCACATGCATTGCCGAATTCGGTATATCGCGAGTCGATACGGAAATGGGGCTGGCCGAGAAAAGGGGAGCCGTGCGAAACGTCCCGAGAGGGAGAGCAAGAATCTCTTGCTTTTATCGAGACTTCCGTCAAAAAAGTCTATCTAAAAAAATACGTAGTTCAAAAAGTTTATATTAATACAACGCACGAGTCTATAAACGAAATTGTACGATATTTTATAAGTATGTGTGTTAATCATCACTCGATTTATTCATTACCAAAGATCATAATTAGGATTCCAAACTAATCCATAAAAAAACATCCCCAATGGATCTGTACGTTTCGCGTTATTACACAGGTTGCAGCGGCACGTATCCATAACGTGTATGTACGTAAACGCATACTCAGCAGCCTGATGGAAGCGTGCGATTCGAACGGGGTGCAGAGGGAGAGGGTGCGAGAAGGAGTGGGATTCGGTATCTCGAACAGCGCGCGCCGATTAATAACGAGCAGTCGTTACGAGAGATAAGGAAGTGCTGCGTCTCTCCCTCTCTTATTTCTCTCGTTTCGCACGGGGACCGGGAAAGAACCGGGTCGTAGTGCGAAGACTCGCGTGTGGGTGTAACTACCCCGGCGTTCGTTCACGTTTTTTGAAAGTGTGCTGCCACGAAAGGTGTACAGCCAAGCGAGATCGTCGATAGCGTAAATTTTTAGGATCGTTAAGTAGGAAAATATCGAGACTTTGTAACGATCGCATTTTTCCTTCAGAATGTATCTTCTGTATAATTTGATTGTAAACTCAATATGAATACTCGTGTGTGATTATAAGTAAATTCTTTCTGTAAATTCAATAGATGTCTGACTTATTACGTCCTTTTCTACTTGTTCGCTTAGAAAACCGAAGAGAAGGGCTGCCTTACTGGCTACTAATTTAACATTTTAATTATTAATTATCTAATTCCGTCGAATAGTGAATTCGGATTTTAATTAAGTTTTAGTGCACGGATGCGGCATGGAATTTTCGCAGAAGTTTCAATAAAAAAAGGGAGTCCTGCATATTGAATCACGAATGATCCACGGATTCCTTTTCTAGGGGAGATACGAAACAGAGGTAGAGGTAAACAGCGGCGGATACAATGACGAGATAGGGTTGCCGCGCCATTACCTCGACGACGACGACGACAACGAACACGACACGTAGACAACCGACGTCGCGTCGCGTCGCGCACTTTGTCAACTTTGTATATCAATCAACCCGGGCGGTAATGTTCCCGGTACATGCCGAACAGTCGATAAAGGACATCGATGCATGAAGCAGAGGAGCCGATGAGCCGAGTTACCGAGATAAACCTCCGGCCAAGTCTACCACCACGCCAGGCCCCGGCACGCATCGCTGCCATCCTTTTTGATTTTCTTCTCCTCTTTTTTTCAGATTGATAACGAGTAACGATTCCGGTCGCGTAATGGAGAACCGATATGAGAAATTATTGGAACTACGTTTACGATGGATTGCGTCCACGAAAATCAGTGAACGAAATTCTACTAAAAATACGAGAGAAATAATTTATACTTACACGCATACTGTGGATCTTTATGCAAAATATAACATTCGCGACGTCGATATAAAAAATGAAAATTAGACTGGGATTTCTTTTATTATTCAGGACTGTATGTGTTATACAATATTTTCAATGTTCTGCACGTTATATGCATTCTCTATAAATGTATAAAAGTCTAATTACAGCTAATAAGTGCACGAACAGCATGTATGTACGCGGGCGATTCATGGAAACGTATCTGAAACTGTGAAACTAGTTTGCGAAACTAATTGTGAACAGGTTTGGAAAATCATCGCCTGACTAGTCCAGTCAAAAAGCTTGCGATCATCGAGAGAACGGATAAAACTCGTGCCTCGCGGAACGCCTCCCCCAAATCGCGTTCCACCCTTGAGCCAGGTGGCAGGGGGTGGGTGGTGTGCACGAAAAGCCGTCGACCCGCTCCGACGTTTCCAACCACGAACGGCGCGCAAAAACCGGGCAATTATCGGGCACCGAGCGATAAGACAGCCATCTCTGGGCACCCTCGTTGCCGCGACCATAAATAAACCCGGCCACCGAAATCCAACCGTGGCGCGAATTCGGATCGTTTTAAAATTACAGTTGGAGCAGTTAGGAAAGGCGAACTCGCCGCGTCCAATCAGATAGATAGGCCCACCGCAAGCGGATGAAGATAACGAATCCGCGCGAGGAGATCGATCGAACTCGTTCGAGCTTTGCACACCCACCGAAACTTTTCTCCGGGGATGACGACCGAACCACACTCTCTCTCTCTTTCTCTCTTCCCCTTGCGCCCTGGGTTCGTGTTAGCCAGGGAGGGTTGCTTCGGTTCGGCTCGGAGGAGAAGCTTATCGCGAAGCGCACGCGGTCGCCACCGCCAGTCACCACGGCCCGCGGAATTCCGAGGAATTCCAGGGGGTGGAGGAACCGGCAAGGCCACGGAGACGGGCCCCACGAACCCTGCTGTTATATCGTCGTTCGACAGACGCGGATTCTCCGATTGCGCGATGAATTTCTTTCTCATGGAAACGTTTCGGGACAGATGGGCGTTAGTGCCGAAGGGTTGATAACGGAGTGTTATTGAAATACGTCTTGGGGTGTTTGATCGATGACGGAATTTTTGGGGGCGAGTCAATGATTGATTGCGATTACGTATTTCTTATATACAACCTATCATATAATCAATTTGTATATATATATACAATCTATTATACCAAAACCAACGATATGATTACTCTATGATTGATTCAATTCTGAAGAAACCAAGAGAGAACTCGCCATCGGTCACGCAGAGATTCTTTCTCAGAGCTAACGATCAATGTCGTAACGTCGAAGATTCTCGCCTCGAAGGCTTTTCATAATGCACCGTGGCAAGCGGCGGAGTCCGGTTATCGGTCGCGGATCGATCCACGAACGAGTTCACAGTGGATTTTCAGGGCGTTTCGTGGCCGCTTCACGAGGGTAGTCGATCCCGAAGATCACCGAGCTCCGGAGGGGAACCACAGAGAGACTGGACAAGAGAGGAGGAGGAAGAGAAGGCGGAGAGGGCCCGGAGGCGGTGTAGAGATCGAGACGATGAGGCACCAGGTGCATCGAGTGAGACCGGACTAGCCTCGTGTGCACCGACGATGCAACGCAGATACCCCTGCATCCTTTTCTGATCTTTCTCACTTTTTTATCGCCTTTATTGTTTCCTTAGTAGAGAATTCTATACACTATGATTTTATAAAATTTAGTACAATTTAATACAATCTACTTTGCGAAGGAAGTCTGTAAAATTAAATAATTTAATTTCATTTTCCAACGCGCTATCGTAGATCTTCATAATAAGGGGAGGAACAAACAACATACTGAAGAATAATGTTAATCGTTATAGATGCTGATTTAATGCATTTATAAGAAAATGGAATTAACAAAAATTACAAATCAATGATGCAAGAAGTCATACATGTCATATATTTCATAAAAACGTGCGATCTTATTATATGAATGGTCAAAATCTTGAGAAAACGACGATATATATTCCAGTTTAAGTCAGAAAGGAGAATAAGTGCAACACGGAACGATCGATAAACTTTCTATGGCGCGGCGCGTATCCCGATAGCGCGTGTGGTGCTTGCCATGGGGTGAGGCCGAAGCTCAGGGCGCGGGCCCGATTAACACGTTGTTTGTATAGGGGAATGTATAATAACAGGTTGCGCCGTTGGCATAGGTAACCATTTGTATCTGTAGGAGGGCATCTCGGGTTCTCATCCCGCGGAAGGATAAGAGCCGGACCGGATCGAGGAGAGGAGGGAGAGATCGGAACGGGACGAAACCGTTCGGCGAAGGTGGAAGATGCTACGGGAAAGGAACGTGTGTGAAGGCAGATCAAAAAGATGAAACAATATTCGGAGCATGTAATTTAGAAGTGGTGAAAATCAATTGTAGGTTGTAGTAGTATTTCAAGAGGAATAATAATTAATACACGGATCTGTACGATGTTCTCAAAAGACCATGAAAAAATTTTCGTTATGAATGTAATACACTGTATTTTTATAATATATAATGTCTCAATTAAAATCTCTAATTGTTGAATGGTCCATTTTTGAGTTATGACGTTATTTACTACTTCCTATCGGTGCTGATTCTTAATAAGATTGGATCATGCACGCGGAACACAGGTTTGGTATAAGATCGGGAATGGACAGGTTCAGGGTGAGGCAGATCGGTCCGCAAGAAGGCCTTCCACGTCAGGCTTTTATGATTTGTTTACTCGGATCGCCCTCGATGGCAAACCCGCCCATCGTGGCAGGCCAGTTCCCGAGACCCGAACTCTGACCCCTGGCTAATTGTTGTTGGCTCTAGATCAGTCGATAGCGACTCGCGAGATTCCGACGTCGTCGTAGCCGTTTAATAATTCTCAAGTCGATACAATTGATTCTTGAATTAATAAGTACGCTTAATAAGAAGCAGGACAATTAGATAAGAAGAAAGTGAACGTTTTGGAAGGGAATTTTCTAAAGAAAAAGAAGACGCGAAGGGAAATATACGAAAACGAGATAGGGTGTATAGATCCGCGTTATCGGCCACATCCGAGAGGAAGGGAGAGAGAGAGAGAGAGAGACGTATCTAGCAAGCCTCGATTCCTCTCTCCACCCCATCTGGCCGTTTCCGATATTAAAAATATCAGCCGGTAGATAGCCGAGCGGCTATCGACGCTCGAGCACTCGAAGGAACTTCCATTAAAAATAGCTATCTCTATCTGAAGCCGGTACTACAACAACACCGTGGGCCCATGCCAGACGCTCTCTCTCTGTCTCTTCCGCGTGCTCAATGCAACTATCTCTCTCTCTCTCTCTCTTCCTCGTTCGGCTATCGTTTCAGAGCGGTGGTGGCTGCTTTCGCGGAGAAACGGACACGGAGAACGTGCACGAGCATAAAAACCGGGCTTTCTCAGGAGATACGGGATCTTATCGCGGGCAAATGTTTGGAGCCGCGCGTTATCAGTCCGGTTTATCGGGACTCAACCATCCCCCTTCGCCCTTCTGCACCCCGTCCGCCTCGTGGGCTCGTTTCGGTCCTAGTTTTAATTGCCGTTTCTCTGGAAGAGGCCTCTGGAAAAGGTTGCCGCTCCGATTTCGCAAAAGGCCACCTCTTTTCGTAAGACTCGCGGCGAGGGATGAAACGAATTGAGGAAATGGAGAGATTCAGTGAACCAGTGACCTATTTTGTTTCTCGAAAACAAACTGATGACTACTGAACGACAACGAGAGATTGTCTTGATCGTTCACTGTCGTTTCTACACGAATCATATTGTACCCAATGATTTATAAAGCTGTCTCTTTCCTCCGGCGGGCATAATTAATTTCGCAGCAATAGAGGTTTAAAGCGAACAGGGGGATCGAGGAGGAAAAGCGAGCCCCGTAGCGAGGATTTCATAAATAAAGATACAACCGGATCGCAAATAAACTTACAAAGTATTGGAAGGAGCCCGTTGGCTGTCGGTGCCCCAGCCATAATCTCGATGGTGACGAGGTGGAGACGGAGGATGAGGGAAGCGGGTAAAGAACCGAGGTAGAGCCAGGTTAACCAGGGATCGATGGATCGATCCATCGATGGGTCCACGTCCATCGGTAACACGCCTCTGTCGATCGCCTCATGGCTCGTGGACTTCATGCGAGTGGATCGGACGAAGACGGCGGAAGGAACGACGGCGAAAACGATACAACCAGACCGGGGTAGATAGAGAGAGAAACGGAGGGTGGAGAGGAGAAGAGAGAACCCCGAGGGGCCCCTCGTTGCACAATTATCTCATTTACCGATCGGACCCTCCCACGTGTTAATTTGCTTGTTGGTTAACCCGGCGTCCCTCTTATCGTTTATTTCGTTCTTGCCTTTCGTGGAACCCTTCCCTCGTCCTCCTCTCGTACACCCGCCTTCCTCGGCTCGTTCTCTCTCCATCTCGGCCTTCCCTTGTCCTCGAAATCGCGGCACCGATCGCCACTCGCGCGTCTGCTCTGCTCGCTTCGAGATCGACCACTGCTCCGTTTCGCGCGACCAAACGATTCCCTGTGAAACTATCTTCCGATCGAGAGAAAGTTCGCCAAGAAACGATTTAAAAAAAAAGGAAGCACATAAATTCAAGCTAGAAATTGAAAGCTTGTACGCGAGTCTCGCGGGTTTCATGAAAGAATTCTGTACGATGTTTGAATAGAGCTAATCAACTCGGTTGACCTACCTCATTTATTATCAATGAGATAAAACCGAGTTTTCGAAGATTAGACGTCAGCACAGATCTGCACGATAATCGTGTCTATTTTGATTAGAAAAGTTGAAGAAGAACGAACACAAACAGATGAATATTGGGACAAAGTCCGGACGTAGATAACGAGTTCGCTCGATATCGATCAATGACCAGAGATCGATTTGGATTTGGCCGGGGGAGGTACTTACCACTAATCATTGTCTAGACAATTTATCAGGCTTATCGTAACTGGACAATAAGATCGCTATTCCGAGATCGCCAGACGATAAGTCGGAGCCAACGATCGCTGAAACGATGAAAGATTATATCATTAAAGATCCGCGTAATCGCATCTTGTATCTCGTCTGAACGATCTCGAGGACGATCCGACCGAATATATCCGTGAGTACTATGACGATTTTCATTTGAGAAGAACGCTCCACGTTGGACCGTTACACGTTTCCTTGATATTCCAAGGATTAAGAAACAGATTTCCAAGTTTTCTTCCTCAAATTTCCCTAAAATGCTTTTGAATATTCAGGTAGTTCAA
>NW_017136440.1:0-398 GCF_001652005.2 Ceratina calcarata | reverse complement strand
TCATTATTTAACATTGATTTTTATTTCTCCAAGGATTTACTTTATAATTTAAAACGGCTTTGAAAAGGATTGCAAAATTCCATTCTGCAATAAAATGACCGCGGAAAGTATCTCAGAGGACCGTCAGCCGAACTGGTCGCAAGACACGCCGACGGTGCAGGAAGTTAGCGAAATGATGCGAAGCTTTGGCATGTGGGACTACGCGGTTTTTGCATTGATGTTAGTCAGTTGCGGCTTTATTGGCATTTATTTCGGCTTTATTAAGAAATCATCCGGAATAGCTGAATATCTCGTCGGTGGTAGGAACATGAAAACGCTTCCAGTCAGTTTAAGTCTAATAGCCACTTTCATATCTGGTACGATTTCGTTTGTAATAATTTCTAAGACTACTGATTATT
>NW_017136439.1:0-398 GCF_001652005.2 Ceratina calcarata | reverse complement strand
GAATATTCTTTCCTGGTTCAATTAGTATTCTTCCTTCTTTGTTTTGTGACGTCAATTACCGAGAATTCATTCACGAAATTCGTGTCCGACTTCTCGGAACACATGTACTGGCGTCTACCTATTCGGCTAGCCAGGCGGTGTTGATCATTTTTTCTATTCGAGGTGACTCAGCCGGCTAGCGAAACGTTACGCCGTTTCTTTTAGCCGGTGACTTTTTAACCCACGAAATAAAGAAATACGAACGGCCGAGCGATGCTCTTAAACCGTTTTAAATAAATTTAATTGATCTTCAAACACCGACCTTCTTTCCGAAGATGTCCGAAGACGGCCGAATTTAAAATTTGCTTCACTGACGCATCAGCACGCACACAAATTTCATCCACTCGGCTAAAAGTGTC
>NW_017136438.1:0-398 GCF_001652005.2 Ceratina calcarata | reverse complement strand
GTTCACATTCTTTTCCGAATATATTCGAGAGCATCGAAGATTAAATGGATAAGAGTAAAAAGCGGGATGAAAGAGTGAAGGAAGGCAGAAAAGATTTTCACGTGTCATTTCAACTAAAGATTCTCTAAATCTGAAGACGTGTAGCTGTTTAATATCTGAAGACAACATAAATGGAGAACAAAAAGAAATATTCTGTGAGAATAATAATAAGAGGATATCAAAATCGCAGGTGGAAAAAATGGAAAGAATAAGAGGAGATGAAGTTAGGACCATGGAGAGGAATGTCAAGGGAGGCCAGTTCCTACAGAAAGAGTAAAAACAAGAGAGGAGCGCGTCAAGAATAGAGCGAGATCGTAACTCACACCTGTCAGATTCATAAATATTTGTTATAACAGCAC
>NW_017136437.1:0-399 GCF_001652005.2 Ceratina calcarata | reverse complement strand
ATCCAAAATGTTCTCTTCGAATTCGTCTAGTCAACTGAATTTCCCATTAAAACTTAAACCACCCGTTGCTGGGTGTTCCGATATCCCCCCTCTATTACCTCCCTCTTAGCCACCCATACATACCGCCAGCCCGCCCTACATCGCAATACATGTATTAAATATGGGAAATATACTACCAGAGTTTCATGATTGTTGAAGCGATAAACACTTNCAAATTTCATCATACGCAATGTGTAATACATTTTAGTGATGGCTAGCTCCTACTTTGACGTGTACTTTTGAATTACACCGATCACGTTCGTTCCTTATCACAGTGATTCTTCCCACCGGCTCCTTCTGATCCATTTAGAATCTACTGCTTATTGCGCGCCTCCACATATGGGCCGCAATGGGCCACCC
>NW_017136436.1:0-399 GCF_001652005.2 Ceratina calcarata | reverse complement strand
ATAACTACACGAACTACAGCTACGCGAAGGAGAAGGTGGGGTCACGCTTGCGACTATGGCACGGTGCGCGTACTTAACCTAACTTAGCCTCTTCTACTATAGCTACGCGACGCGGGATCTGGCCACTACCAGATCTTTCTCGGCGGTTCGGTTTTGTGCCCGTGAAGCGGACCATGGCGCTAGGAGGCATCGCTATCCAAATGATAACGGGCTCTACCCGTGACTCTAATACCCGTGTAGGTTTACCGAAATGGTAGCCGGGTGGCCTCGAGTTGCTCTTGTCACTTCGCTTAGTGATAACAGCCGCAGACCACTGTTCGTGGAAGGCACGTCCTCACGTATGAAGGTTCCTTCCCCCGAACAGAGGTTTTAAAAAATCACTTAACCTAATAAGTGCGT
>NW_017136435.1:0-399 GCF_001652005.2 Ceratina calcarata | reverse complement strand
CGTATGTTCATATAAAAAAGATTCAGTAGAGCAACTGACAAAATGGGTCAACAGTTTCGTATGAAAAAAAAAACTTTGGCGAATGGCTAGCAATTTTTCAATTTCCGAATTCCGGTTCCAAAAAATGATCGAGGTGATTCGATTAAGGAGACCGGATGCGAGCTCAAAAGCTTTTCGTTGAAAACGTTTTACTGTAGGCAAATTTTAGTTTTCCTTCCATTCCAGTCAGTTTTTCCTACTCCTCTTCAACCGTACATTTCCGCATTTTTAATGTTCATCAACATGGCAATCATTGGAATTCTGATTTCTCTTGATACTTGTTTAATTTTTCACAATTTCTTATTTGCTATTTATGAACCCGTTGCTACGTAGAAAAACCTTTTTAGTAGGTAGTAATAG
>NW_017136434.1:0-399 GCF_001652005.2 Ceratina calcarata | reverse complement strand
ACCTTCAAGCTCTCAAGCCGATTGAGCACTCAGACTCACGATCATCGTCGTCAGTGAAATCAAGCAGTGGAACATCAAGCGTACGACAGGCCGCGACACACGTAGTTTCACAATCATCGGCAGCCTTAGACTCAAGATATCAGTGTGATTGTTTCGGAGGCAATCACTTCATTGTCACATGCGCGAAGTTCCGTGGCATGTCTGTCCCGGAACGCAGACTTGTAATAGAGAGGAAGGCACTCTGTTACAATTGTTGCGGAAGGCACTCTGTTACAATTGTTGCGGAAGGCACTCATCACGCAATTGCAAATCACGGCTGCTGTGCAAACATTGTGACGGACGTAATCATACTATGTTGGCGAGTCAGGAGAAGACCGCCTCCTAAACTCAACACCCGGT
>NW_017136433.1:0-399 GCF_001652005.2 Ceratina calcarata | reverse complement strand
TTGTTATAGCCCTGGGAAAGGGCTAGATTCCTTGTCATTTGTCGCTTTCGTAATATGCGCTCGGTAACAGTCAGCGAGTATTGAAATGTGGCGACACATTAGGTCATCGGTTCGAGATGCGCTCGAAATGTAGAGCATGTCGAAATGGCGACTAAACGTTTCGACATAATTAAGGCATTTCGAGATGCATACGAAGACCAGGACATGTCGAAATGATTAAAGAAAATTAGGATGCTGACTCTTTAGCTTTTCGGCGATAAAGCTTGGCCATCGGGGCCTGTATGTCAGTTCTGTTTTTCGTCTCTTAACCCGCGACTCTGTCCGCGTCCTCATCGGTTTCAAATCATCGTTCAGCTGATTCCCTGAATCACAAGATTCTTAAACGGCTTACCCGAGGGA
>NW_017136432.1:0-399 GCF_001652005.2 Ceratina calcarata | reverse complement strand
GGCGTCCATCTGCTGTGGGTGAGGCGTTATCCAAACATGATTTCGTCACTGCCATGGATTAATAGTAAGCGTCGTTGTAACTACACTTGTTTTTTTTATGATCGCTAAGCCGCCATGCTTTTGCTCCTGATCATTATGAGGCGCTGATGCATGAGAACCAACCGTACACGCGATGAGTGGAATAGCATTTTTGGCGCGTATGCGCGTTCCGGCCTCAGTCAGAATAAATTTTGCCGCAAGCGTGGCATCAGCTCCCTCTACATTCCCAGCGCAAAACAGCGTATTTCTGTAGGCCAAGCGCATAAATCAGCTTTCTTCCAGTATTACCACGCAACCGCGCACAGAAGAGCCTACGCGCACTGATACCGGCTCAGGCATATTGGTTAGCCTACCGTCAGG
>NW_017136431.1:3521-4292 GCF_001652005.2 Ceratina calcarata | reverse complement strand
CTTGACTGTTAATAATTAAATATCTGAATTTTTTAATAGGCTTTCAATAAACCTCGCCTTTACTAATATCAGACTTAATTACTACAACATTGGAATTTTTCTTGAATTACATTTTCTAAACGTACCTCGAAAACTCTATTAAACTGTTACCCTGAAAGGGATGAAACCTCTGTAAGTAAAAGAGTATTCAATCATCCCTGCTAACGAGGTCCCTCGAGCTAAAACGACTCATTCCACCTCTTTCATTCCTTATCACACGTGTAAACGCGACAGCTTTGACAACTCTTATTTTAATCAACGACCTCAAATAATTAATTTGGCGTCTATCCTAGCTAGAAACGGTCGCCATTGTTATCGGTCTGTTTGTAACTCGTTTCTGTCTGACCGCATCGTTTAATGCTGGTTAGGATTACGATAATTAAACGATCGACGATACCCTCGAGAGTTAATTCGTGTATTCGGTTGGTATTTAATGGCTAACGTTGCCCGGGTCTATTTTCATTCACGCCGCTGATTAATATTTGTGTTCAAAAATTAGTTCCTTCATATTTGCTCACAGAACAACCAACCTACATTTACCGATACGATTCCAAATGTTAAACATATCGTTCTTGCAATTTGATATCGTGAGAATTGAATTGAAATCTGATAGAATTTGAAATGTTAAAAATGTAACGTGAAACCTTTCTCTTTATTGAAGTATGAAGTGAAATATTAAAGGAAGGTAGTCAGTACATTTTTCTTTTCATAATTGTAGAATTAAAAATGTAC
>NW_017136431.1:1021-3172 GCF_001652005.2 Ceratina calcarata | reverse complement strand
GAAAAAAATGTTATATGTATACTTTCGTATGCTCTTAAATGTTTTATTAATGAGTTATATAACAAATAATACATATTGATAATGAACTGGCATTTCGTCATTTTTATAAGCTAATTCGTTAATAGAACATAATAAAATATCATACTTCCTTCATATGAAATTCATCAAGTCCCATACAATACTTTTATCACTTTTATATCCTCGAATTCTACCAACGATATAAAACGAAGTACCAACTAAATAAAAATCGATAAGTCGTACAATTGGCTGGTTGCACATGCACAGTTCAACGAAGCAAGTGATCAGAATATCACTACCGTTCAAGCGAGTAGGAAGAAATATTTTTTCGTCCCGCATCCATTCGTGGATGAGAACGTAGCCCAATTATCCACGCGTGAAACGAGTTAATTAATCGCTTTGGCTATTGAGTGCTCTGCCAACTTTTCAGCCAGAGATACCGCGGGTCCGATATCCTGCGGAGGATCAAAAAGAAAGAAAAAATGACCGTCGCGCAGTGCGGCGAATTATTTCCCCGGCTGGTTTTCGTTTTTTCACCGCGGTTCCAACCCGACTAACCGCGTAAATTGAATACTTGTTTAACCATCAAACTTCCCCGGGCCGCTCGCGGACGTTAACTCGGTTAGAAAGAGACCGCAATTTATGCAAATATTGTCGCACTAGGGAAACTCGGGGCTCCGTTTTCACAATCACAATTTTTAGCGACAACCGCAGCTTCACTCTACTGCACATAAACACTACAAATATTTTGAAAAATTAAGAAGAATATGGAAGAGGATATACCAATTTCGAGATGGAGCAAAAATCTAGGGATAGGAAGGAAGAAAGAGAAAAAGAGAGATTGGAGATACGAGAAAAGTATATAAAGTGAAATTAGTTTTTAATAAACCAGCTTGTATAATATAGGAAGAGACGAAAGTAGAGGAAATTAAAGTAGAAGTGGAGAAGAGGGCAGCCAAGTAGGAGAAGAAACCAATAACACATTCAGTAAATAAAAAAACAGAAGAATGCTGGAAATCGACAGAAACGAGCAACAAGGAAGAGTCAAATCGAAATAGTAGGAAACAAGTCCGAAATATGGCAGTCAGAAAGAAATATATACATAGAGAAGAATCAGAGCAATGGAGAAGAGAAGAGAAGAGAATAACAGAAACAGCAACAAGGAAGAGTCCTATCGAAATAGTAGGAAACAAGTACGAAATATGACAGTCAGAAAGAAATATACTATAGGGAAGAATCAGAGCAATGGAAAAGAGAACAGGATAACAGAAACAGCAGCAAGGAAGAGTCAAATCGAAATAGTAGGAATCCAGTGCGAAATATGACAGTCAGAAAGAAATATATAGGGAAGAATTAAAGCAATAGAGAGAAGAGAACAGGATAACAGAAACAGCAACAGAAAGAGTCAATCGAAATAGTAGAAAAGAAATACGATATATGACAGTCAGAAAGAAATATACAGGCAAGAATCAGAGCAATGGAGAGCAGAAGAGAAGAAGATAACAGAAACAGCAACAAGGAAGAGTCACATCCAAATAGTAGAAATCAAGTGCGATATGTGACAGTCAGAAAGAAATATACATTGAAGAATCAGAGCAATGGAGAAGAGAAGAGAAGAGGATAACAGTAACAGCAACAGGAAGAGTCAATCGAAATAGTAGGAAACAAGTACGAAATATGACAGTCAGAAAGAAATATACTATAGGGAAGAATCAGAGCAATGGAGAAGAGAAGAGAACAGGATAACAGAAACAGCAACAAAATTTAAATATGCAGATACAAAAAAATAAGAGACAGCAAATAAAATTCAAGATACAAAACACTTAAAATAGAACAAAGCCCAGAATACTAAATGAAAGAAAATACAAAGGAAGAGACCAGAAGATAGCAAGATTTAACTATGGAAATGATGAAAATATTGAGTAAATATTGAAATTACAGGAAAACAAGTGTCGCATATACCTGAAACAGTCAGAAACCTTAGCAACACATAATTGTAATAGTAGGAGTAATGACAAAGACAGAAACATCGATGAGAAATGGAAAGAGAAGAAGAAAGAGTGAAGTAGAAGAGTGATAGACAATTAAGAAGTGATACAACAGAAAAGGAGATAGTTATCGTCATATAAACTC
>NW_017136431.1:0-707 GCF_001652005.2 Ceratina calcarata | reverse complement strand
TGTAGCATCAACTAAATATAAAGGCAATATTTAACTCTATAAACGAGTAAATAGAACTGAGGATCGATTAAGGAGTTGAGAGGTTGCCAGCTGAATTGCGATGGTGTTATTCCCAGAGAGAAAGAAACATAAAAGTTGTTTTATTAAAGGTAAGTTGAGGGCTGGAATTCGAAGTTGCTCTTAACCCAAAGAAGAACGAGAGAACGAGAGTGTTCATTAAAGAGTGACCTCTTATTCTGCCTATCCAAAGGCAATCCTTCGTCCCCTCTTTTCTCAACTGCTCCGCGATCAACGAGAAACGAATGGAAATCCTATCTCCGCAGCGAGAAAATCAAATTTAACGTAATGTAATAGTCGACGACGTCCAAGATGTATTTCGTTCCGTCCAACCAGCTGATCCCTGCACCACGCGTTACTGCATACGTGCACGAGTAATTGAATCAAACCGGTTAATGGAGGATAAAACCGCTTTAGAACTACCGAGTCGTTCCGACAATAGAATTGGAATTTTTCTAAAGACCAGAAGAATCAAACTAGTTTATCTCACTTTTCTTGTTTAGAAATTATGGTTCTAGTATTAGTCAATATAGTGGGTTGCCTACTAAATAATTGCGGAGTTTGTCGACAGGCTTCTTATTTAAAATCCACAATCACTTAGTTGCCAACCCAATATGTATATTGCAGTACGTCCCTCGAGGTAATTATTA
>NW_017136430.1:0-399 GCF_001652005.2 Ceratina calcarata | reverse complement strand
ATTTTTAATAATAAGCGTTCGCCGAACAACCATGTCTGAAAACTACGTGCAATTTCATTTTGTATAAAATTAGAAATTCATAAAATTTTGTTGAAGCAAGCGTCTAATCTACTTCTAATTTGAGATCTATAGTTAGAATTAGTTATCATCCAGACAGACAGTTCACAGCATTGCGAGTAAAATAGATTCCGGGGCGCTCTGGCCCTTATTTTATTCAGAACAATCTTTTTTTGATATAAAATTGCTTGACATCCAAGGCATGGTAACTACGATTTTTGCATCACTTCATAACATTTGTTTTATTATACATCGGCATAATCTCGCTGAATAATGATAAGAGCGCCCTAGAATGTACCTCAAACTAAATATTAAAAAAAATTCTGCAAATATTTTATTTAT
>NW_017136429.1:0-399 GCF_001652005.2 Ceratina calcarata | reverse complement strand
GAATAATGGCAGAAACCAGACTAGCCGGAAGACAAGAGTGGACAATAAGAGTAGGAAAAGGCATTTCGTATAGAGTACAAGAGGAATTGCAATGCCGGATGTGCAACAACAATGCCCTAGAAAACATTGAGCACATTTTGATGGAATGCCCGCAGTACGATGCATTTAGACCAGCGCAGTGGAAGGAGAAAAATAAAAACGATATAATTGCAGGGGAAGAAGAAAGACAAGTCTGGACCTTAGTTAACTATATTAAAAATAGCATGAAACTTCGTGCATTCTGTTTAGATGAATAGAATACAAAGCATGGGAAAATATAAACCGGGGCATGACTGGGATCGGGGAAGTACATATGGCATAGGCATGTAAGGATCGTACAGCCTACCTGGACTATTAATA
>NW_017136428.1:0-399 GCF_001652005.2 Ceratina calcarata | reverse complement strand
AACTCCGCAAACAATTAGTACAACAATTGAAGGATCAATTAAATTACTCGGAATTGCCCAGGATAACTAACCACCCCGAGAGATCATGCTATTCGCCAATTTCGCAAGCGTCAACAGTGTTAGTAAATTTAGAATCTCAAATTGAGGAAACTCCTTCAGTAATAATCATTGATTCTGACACTGAAAGTATTGCTTGTGAGGAATTAGACACTAATACTGCTATCAAGATAGCAGATCACGAGCAAGTACCGAATGAAATTTTAAATCGATTTATGAAAGAAATGAAGAATTACATGCAAGAATACAATTAGAATAAAGGATGCAGTAGGGTGTTTAATAAAGAGAATAAATCAATATATTTTCGTTTAAAATTTATTTATTCAAATCACGATATCCTTT
>NW_017136427.1:0-399 GCF_001652005.2 Ceratina calcarata | reverse complement strand
CCTTAAGGGAGTTTACAATAATAAGATTTAGCAAAAATTTTACATGGGCTCTCGTTCGCACATAAAAAAATTTATATAAAAATTTCAAGACTCTTCATTACTTTATAACCGACAATTTGCTATACAACGAATACGTTCAAATAAGTGCGACGTTGCCACATTTCATGAGAGGTTAGTTTACTTGCCCCAAGAGCACAATTTTTTTTAGTAACTTTCTTTTATTATGATTATTTTTAAAATATTAAATATGTATTCTTTAAATATTAGGTTAATCCTACACGAAATATCAAGTAAGCTTTATTGTTAATTGTTTAAATATTCGTCAATAGTCAATGAAAATTCATTTTCCCATGACTTTCACACTCTATGATATTTTGAATAAAATTAAAAGTTATTTAT
>NW_017136426.1:0-399 GCF_001652005.2 Ceratina calcarata | reverse complement strand
GGCGAGTATACTCGTGCAGTTTGTTCGCGCGTGTAGTAAGACAGTGCAGTGTAGAGTTCTGCTGACGGCCCGTTTTCCCTACATTTAAGTAGCTAATGCATAGATGCGCAGCAGTCGGCTCGCGTTACGCTAGCCGCTTGCATTGGCGTAGCATAATCATACATGCGGAATAAAAACGCGCGCGAATCCAACACGTATGAAGTTACAAATCATAATGCGTATCGATTCAGCAAAACCTTCGAGTATATCGAAGAGCAAGACTAATTTGTTATGACACTCTAAATTTTGTAACCTTTTTTAAATACTAATATTACGGCCTGCACGAGAACCTAATTAAATAAAGGTACATGTTCTATGACCGCAAACTTTTCCAATTGACAATTTTGTACTTATAATCCG
>NW_017136425.1:0-399 GCF_001652005.2 Ceratina calcarata | reverse complement strand
CGTTATTGGAAAAATCGCGGTAACTTTCGCGATTCGCTATTTCTCTGATGATATTCTAAAGAACGAACTAGCAAGACTAGTTGAATCTCTCTCTAATAAATCACTGGAATTGCTGTTTATCTGAAAAGACATTGATTATAAGTGTAATTAGGGAAGAAGTGACATGAAATGGACATTTGTTTCAAAGGCATTATAAATGAAACTAAAGACTATTTTACTTGTTTTTGGTACTATTGGATAGATCGACTATTTGACTATAATACCATTATCCTGCTTCTACATTTACATGCCATTCCTTTCAATTTTTTAAAAAGTGTATTTTTTCCCTTTCATGGATTAGTTGCACTGAAAGGGATATTAACAAGGTAATAAAATTAACATAATTTTAAAAATTGATAT
>NW_017136424.1:0-399 GCF_001652005.2 Ceratina calcarata | reverse complement strand
GCGCCGTACACCCCTGCAACTCCCAGGCCAGCAACAGTTCGCAAAAAAACTCGTACTGGTCAAGCTGCGTACCGGAAATCTGTTGTGCTTCGGCAAGAATGGCGAGTGCAATTGCTAAATCGTAGCGTGCTTTTTCTTTCAGCAGATCGCCCGGCGCCAGACTGACTGTGATGCGCCGGGCGGGGAATTAAAATTCACTATTAAGGATAGTGCTGAGCACCCGATTCCGCGCTGTGTAAACGGTGCTTTCTGGAAGCTCTAGCAGGGTTGAAAGCGAGCACCCTTTTACCCACGTGCACCTCCAGCGTCACACAGGGTGCACGGATACCGATTAATCCGCGGGTGTAAATTGTCGCCATTGCCATGCGGCCCCTCCTTCTTAACCGTAAGCGAAGAGCA
>NW_017136423.1:0-399 GCF_001652005.2 Ceratina calcarata | reverse complement strand
ATTTTCAATAAACCAGGTTCTTATTTGCTCAATTGCTGATTCCGTTATTTCGAACACCCGTTCTCCCGGCCGAACCCCGTTAGGACCACCTATCCCTAACACGCGTGCATCATTGTAATTGGCGTTTGTTTGACAATCTTTGTCTTGGAAAAAAAAAAATTTTCTTTTCCCTTTCTCACTTTCCTTCTTCTTTTCCCTTTTCCACTTTCCTTCCTTTTCTCTCTTCCTCCTTCTTTCCCTTCTTTTCTTTTCCGTTTCCTCTTTTGCCTTTTTTTCTTTCTCCTTCTTTCTCTTCTTTTTCTTTTCCCTCTTCTTCTTCTTTTCCTGTCATTTCCTTTCGATATTACCAGAGAGAAACTGAGAGTGCTCATGGAGCCGTTTTGGCGTGCCCCATACTAG
>NW_017136422.1:0-399 GCF_001652005.2 Ceratina calcarata | reverse complement strand
AGAAAACTAAAGGAAAGATCGGACCAGGAGGACCAGGGCCGGATCGCCGTCGGGCTCCTGTTGTTTTTGATTTAATTTGTAATTTAAGTAACAAATGAGTATGGAAAAATGGTTTAAATTAAATGGTAAAAATTTGCAATTCATTGCAATGTGCATCAATAATGTTTGAGGTTGACAAATAATCGTTCAAATGTTGTGTGTGGGTTTCGCCTGATTGTAAATTGGCTCTTACTGCCTGCAATAAACTGTGGTAAACATCGGATATCGGTCGGAAGTGAGGACAGTCCTACGGAGTTACAAATTGCACTTTCGCCGCAGGAGTCATCTTTTGTTTCTTTGGGACGGAGATGTTCCCTCCGAACGCGTGAAATATCCACACGAGTACACATGCACCGAAAT
>NW_017136421.1:0-399 GCF_001652005.2 Ceratina calcarata | reverse complement strand
TGGGGAAACTGCCCTGAAGATCGACGGTCATTTACAGGGTACTCGTTTACTCTCGTGAGCGCAGCGATTTCTTGGGAATCAAGAAAACAGAGAACCGTGGTTTTATCTTCCGTCGAAGCGGAATACATGAGTTTGAGCAAGGCATCGAAACAAGCAATTTATTTGGATCGATTCCTCCGCGAGCTAGGATACGAGAACTTAGCAAACGTTACCCTATATTGCGACAATCAAGGTGCGATAAGACTTGCGGAAAATCCGGTTTTCCACAACCGCATCAAGCATATACAGATTGAGTCTCCATGACGACCTCAAATAACTCGTAAGGTGCTCATCGTACGAAAAACTATTTCAAACAAAAGTTGCATGGTATCCAAGGGGACATACAGTGCTCGAGTCTGT
>NW_017136420.1:6735-8947 GCF_001652005.2 Ceratina calcarata | reverse complement strand
AATTTAATTTAAACAGTTACGAAGTGTAATCATATTCTTAATATTATAGATTTAATTAGCTTGATAAGATGAATTTTGTTAAGATTATTTTGCAATCTAAGGAGAAATTGATTTATTGAAACATTAACATTTTACTGATTGCCAGGAACTAAATTAAAGATGGTAAAACGTATACGTTTTATTAATTCGTTCAGCGAAAGGGTACATTCCATTTAAATACACGATCATTCCTCATCGAGCCACCGATTTGCCGGTCAAAGGCTTCGAGATCGGTTGGCATTTGCATACACACGTAATTCTCTTAGATGTTTTCATTTGTAATGAAACAATGACGCACTGATTTTCAAGACAGGTAGATAACTAAAGTAAATCGTATTTTCATAAGAGACTTCATTATAACTCGATTTAACATGTTTTATTAGATACATAATAGTAACTGTTACTATCAAAGAAAACCACTTTACAATTCAAACAAATCCGTCCGAATCCTTTGGATAAAGCGATGAAACTGGGGGAACAAAATCCTTGCGGGTGGGAATCGCATGCTATAAATTCGAATCGATCCAACTTGGGCGTCGATTCGGGACTTTCGACTCGTAAAATTTGAAAGAAAGTCTCTTGGTCGTAGACAATTCTTTGGTAACCAACTTACCTCTTTAATATGAATCATGTTTATCATAATTATTAATATCGTTAATGCATTTAGTAATAATAGACTGAGGATTTTTGTAACATAATTGGCATTACTCTTTAAGTACATGATGTGTACATTTCTTATAGTATTCAATCTTTATATTTTATATAAAACTGAGTAAAGTCTGGGGGTTGAAATATTTTATGAATAACAGGCTCAGACATTTGAATAAAATTTTGTAAAAATTCTTTTGAAGAGGAAATCTTGATATGAGGTGTCTTCTAGCAATGAAAATCTGCACAGGAGACGCATTCGACGAATTGGATACCGCGAACTCTTACGCCATTGCATCCTGGGAGCCAGGAGCTCAGGCAAAACAGTTGTCGGAGCGGTGATCGTGTCGCATCGTCGAGAGCCTGGCCAGGTAAAGAGGGGGCCCAAACGTGGTGGTGGAAATATAAGGCCGCGACGAAGTGGCGGGCGTCAGTCATTCCGCGAGCGGTACCTACACCTTCAAGGTCCGCGTCCTTGAAGCCGAAAACTGAGTCCTCGAGAAACGTTTTAAGCAAGAGCCCCAAGCGCTGATCTTTAACCGGAAGTGGTACCGGCACAGATTTCGACGTGCTTCCGGTTCTTCTGTTCCTTTTGTAAAAGGAAATTTTCGCCGGTTTAATTGGAGTGAACCAAAGGGGCAGAGCGGAATAAATCAAGACTTTCCCACTTTCATCTGGGACCAGGGAGCTCCCGTCTGAGGATGAGGTCCTCGCTGGTGCTGCTGTTCCTGGCAGCCGTCGTCCTCGCCGGTGAGTAAACGAATTTTAGTGTCAAAAATTTCACGTCGGATCAATCCATTAAATCATCAGAGAAATGAACGAACAGTGTGGCCGATACTGAACCTGTTGGATTATTTTCGAAACGTTACGAGAGGAGATCCCGGAGTAGGGTAATGATATGTGGAACATGGCTGCGTGTGAAACATGGTGGCAGTCGGCTCGAATTCGTGAACAATTTTTCAATATGGAATCGAATTTTATCATTCCTATCCTTCGTGGTCGTCTCAAAGTCTCTCGTCGGCTCATTGAGATTCGTTGCTCATCCGACAAAAATATTTACTCCGAATTCAATTCGGATTCTATAATCGTGAAAGTCCTTATCTAATTTCCATGCAATAGTTAAACGTCTTAATTAGATCTTCTCTTCCAAGGTTTCTGTAGAATGTTCATTAAAAATGATAAGATCGTAATATAAAATTTCTGGTTTGGACTCTTACGAATTCCATAATCATATAATTGATTATCTGACTTCATTGCAGCTGTTTAACGTCTTAATTCTGTAATAGTGATAGAGCGTTTATAAGTAGTCTTGATTTTCCGGAAACGTTGCAATCACGTATCTTTCTCAAGTTTTGTGCATACACAATAGAGCCATTGCTCACTGGAACTGCTCTCCAATTACCTCGAGCAGTCCTCGCAACACATGTAACTTTCAACCCAGTGAATGAAACACTTGACCGAATCGCTGTACCATAAATTACGTGAACATGTGAATTAATTCAATTATACATTAATTATTCTGATC
>NW_017136420.1:0-5527 GCF_001652005.2 Ceratina calcarata | reverse complement strand
AGATTTCTATACTTCCAAGTATTATTACAAAAATTCGCAGTAAATGTTTAACGTTTATATGACTTGAATGATGAGATCTAATTTTTTAAATTGCCAACAACTCGGATCTTGATCAGCGAGCTTGAAGCTGCTCGTCGGGGCACGGCTCTCAAGGCGATCCGGTGATTAGAAGCTAGTCACTTCTGTAACCTGTTGACTCCGTTACTTTCTTGAGTGGACATTCCACATTTTCGAATTCCACGAGGATTTCACTTTCCTCCGCGTCCGCATAATTGAAACATTATATCTTCACGTAACAGTTGAAATTAAGAATCTGTTCCTTCGTACGAAATCAATTTTAACGCGGAATAGACTTTCTCTGGCACAAATGGTGATCGAATTAGCGGCTGCTCAGTAATCGATGAGCTTCAGACTGGCCAGAAAGATTAAATAAATAATCGCGAGTGCTAATAATAAACCAATATTATCGTTCGAAAGGCGAGACAGCTTTCTCCGTTCACTGGTTCGACGTAAACTTAAAACACGTACCGTTCGAAGGGAGATGAAAGCAACGTGCGTTTAAAAATCTAATAATATTTATATTTGCTCTAATAATAATTAGCCACGTTAATACTCTACAATAAAAATATTTTCCATTTAAATAAATACAACCATAAAACGTAATGAAGTTAAGATATAAACAATTACTGTCTTCTTTAATAAAATTCTTGGAAGAAACAAAATTCTTTATGCATAAAAGATATTTGGAACTATGATTTATCGCATATTATGTTAAGACCTCGGTGACTCTATTGGGAGTCGAGTCAATTTCACGCTTTCCATAATCTCTCGCCACGTGATACGCACACCTTCGTTACGTAACGCGTCTCGAAAATTTCACTGAAGAAATCCAGGAGTGCGTCGAACAACATTCTATGTAAATACACTTAGGCAAAACAAACTTCTCAAAATCCGTGATTGACTCGAAACATATTTATTTATCTATTTGTCTACAATATTGGTATTACACCTTCTGTAGAATATTAATTAACGTCGAGTGGCTTACGACAAATTTTAATACAAACGGTAGAAGTGGTTTGCGTCAAGATCCAGTCTCTTTATTTAAACTGTCTCTTGAACTTCAACAATCGAGATAGGAAATGCTAACAATTCAAACACTGACGATGTCAGTAATTTTCAATTAAAATGTAAAAAATCATAAAATCATAAAAAATGATTGAAATACTTTTTTTTACTATTCTCTTTCGCAATGTCGAGGCTATAAGAAAGGTCGAAGAAAAATAACGAATTAATTATAGAGGGGACGAATCGAGTGAAGCGACAGGAAGATAAAGACAAGAAGGAAGAAAGCTTTGAGAGCGAGATTTGCAAGGACAAGGATGCCGGTGAATGGTTCAGGCTGGTTGCGGGCGAAGGCGACAACTGCAGGGACGTGATACAGTGCACCAGTTCCGGCCTCCAGGCGATCAGGTGTCCCGCCGGGCTTTACTTCGACATCGACAAGCAGACCTGCGACTGGAAGGACTCTGTTAACAACTGTAAATTGAAAAATAAGGAACGCAAGGCGAAACCCTTGCTCTATACCGAGGAACCGCTTTGTCAGGATGGTTTCCTGGCTTGTGGTGACGGTTCTTGCATTGAAAGAGGTCTATTCTGTAACGGGGAGAAGGACTGTACCGATGGATCAGACGAGAACATTTGTGGTAAGCAAATAATAGAATTTTCATTTATTATGTTCAAAATTTATATCGAATCAAGTTCATTAATTTATTAAAAAATAAGGGGAACGTAATGTTTAAAAATGTATTAAGATATTCAGTTGACTGACCATTAGATAATGTTAAAATATTGAAGTCGTTAATTGAAAATCAACAAAAATGGTTGGCTGCTTGTTTAACATAATTTGTAAGTAAAGGGTGGGTCCGTATAAAAAATTACAGACATGGACAACGACCCCAATAGGGCGCCACCCTGCGACCCTGTGGTCTGCGTTCTCCCTGACTGTTTCTGCTCCGAAGACGGTACCACAATTCCTGGTGACCTACCATCGAAAGACGTGCCTCAGATGATCACGATCACGTTCGACGATGCGATCAATAATAATAATATCGGTCTTTACAAAGAAATTTTCAACGGGAAACGCAAGAACCCGAATGGTTGCGAGATCAAGGCCACCTTCTTCGTATCACACAAGTATACTAATTACTCGGCCATGCAAGAAATGCATAGGAAAGGACACGAGATCGCCGTTCACTCCATCTCGTAAGCAATCTTAATTACCGTCAAACAAATATTTTATAATAAAAAAATATAATCAATCATTATCAGAAATCGTATGCATTGAAAAATATAGAAAGTCTATATATAACTTTTAAAAAATGAGATCATCACAGAAATTTTATTTTATATGAAGAGCTACTCATTTCTTATTTTTTATTTGATTTTTTAATCTCGGCATGGAAAATCTTATTTCATGTAATACGTTTGTCTCGACATCTGAAGTTAGTTTGTTGGATGAATGATTGTGTTTCAAGACACAATGACGACGAACGATTCTGGTCGGACGCGACGGTGGACGACTGGGCGAAGGAGATGGCCGGCATGAGAATAATTGCGGAGAAATACGCGAACTTGACGGACAACAGCGTGGTTGGCGTGAGGGCACCTTATCTGAGGGTCGGTGGCAACAATCAGTTTACGATGATGGAGGAACAAGCTTTCCTCTACGATTCCACAATCACCGCGGCCCTGAACAACCCACCGCTTTGGCCTTACACCATGTACTTTAGAATGCCACACCGATGCCACGGAAACCTTCAACACTGTCCTACAAGGTAACTTAATTAAATCTGAAAATTGCTCGGTACAAAAATTGTGCAGGAAATACTCTGTACTCTTGATTATATGACGTCGCGTTTATTATTGACTCGTATCATTTATTCAATAGGACTACTATTTTTCTGCCATTCAACATAGTTTTCCAATACAGTTTTTAATCAGTTATTTAATATAGATCTTTATACATATTTGGGATGATTTTAAATAATTTCATCTGAATAGAAAAAAATAGATTTATATAGCTTAATGGACTGAATTATTGAGTTGTATCACTCGTTTCGTAGTAACACTGTATCTATTTAAATGTGATCAATGGAATATTCAATCAATTAAATTGATCATAGTATCAATTATTTTAAAGCCATCTGCCTTAACTAAAATTGTATAAATAGAAATATCTCATATTGTTTAATGAATTGAATTCGGGAGATCTTCTGTTAATTATTTAATACGATATTTTGAATCAAGCAGCTGTATCATTAAACCCAGCAGCTCGATTCAAACCTATCAACCACGGAACTCTTATTTCCTCTGCCCAGATCTCACGCCGTTTGGGAAATGGTGATGAACGAGTTGGACCGTCGTGAGGATCCCCAGAACGACGAATACCTTCCTGGTTGCGCAATGGTGGACTCGTGCAGCAACATTTTAACCGGCGACCAGTTCTACAACTTCCTGAACCACAATTTCGACAGACATTACGAGCAAAACCGCGCCCCGCTGGGTCTCTATTTCCACGCGGCCTGGTTGAAGAACAATCCCGAGTTCCTGGATGCTTTCCTCTACTGGATCGACGAGATCCTGGCCAACCACAATGACGTCTACTTCGTGACGATGACCCAAGTAATTCAATGGATCCAGAACCCGCGGACCGTCACGGAATCGAAGAACTTCGAGCCGTGGAAGGAGAAGTGCATCGTGGATGGGCCGCCGGCTTGTTGGGTACCGCACTCGTGCAAGCTGACCTCGAAAGAAGTGCCGGGGGAGACCATCAACCTTCAGACCTGCGTACGTTGCCCCAACAATTACCCGTGGGTGAACGATCCGACCGGTGATGGATTCTTCTAAATCCGTTCCTTAATCTCTAAGTCAAACCCTTTGATTCATCCTCTTGCCTGTCGTTTCTGGCCGTTCACTCATTCATTTCTTGTCCCATTGGTCGATCACGAGTTTCAGGTGGACGCGACGTTTTCCAATGAACGATCGGGACCATTTTTCTTTGATTCATCGTAATTAGTTACATCGATGTGGACGAAATTGTCTCGGAACAGACTTGTCTGTATTAAATATCGCATTCGAATTCGATGCACAGGGTAAATCGGAGGAAGTAGTGATGGGTCCATAGAAAAATGGTCTCGATTGGTTTTTTAACGAGACGCGAGTCCGATGGTCGCGTCCGCCAATGATCTGTGATAAATTTCGAAACGGCTCGAGATTCAGCGACCAGGACGGCAAAACGACGTTCAGACAGATTATTATTATTATTACATCTAATTTCTGAAATCCTTGGCCCCGGAGAGAAACGACGGGAACGAAAACGCTGAAAGGAAACGAGATCCGAGTATCGTGTGTAATATAAACGCGTGACAGAATCCGCCCTTGGGATTTTTAGTTGGAACGGCGACCTGGTGTCCCGCTTGTCGCCCTTGAACCGAGGGCGGTCACCCTTACTTTTCTAAGGGTCAGCCAAACTTCTTATATATATATAAGTTTATATATATAGAAATATAAAATGTTGCGTATGTATATTTTTAAAGCTAAGTGATATCAGTTTAATAAAAAGAATACCTTTGACAAAAGACAAACGAATTACAATATTTCATTATTTTTTGTTCCCACTTCCTTCTAAATCGATACACGAAAAAGTTCGAACGTAAATAATGTAATGAAACTGACCGTGAGGAAGCCGAGTATAAAAATATCTTCGCTCGGTAAAAATTCGCGAAAGTCTTTTTGCTAATTAACGTTTCGCGGGTCACCTCGTCCGCCTCGAGGCGAAAATTGTTCGGTGAAATCGAGGCTGGCTCGAGGGTGGTTAAGATCAAGGCCAGTCTGTCAATGGCAGAACGTTGAATCGCGATTCGCCTCGGTTTTCGTCATCGGAAATTGGAACAGGCTCGCGTAGTCAGTGGTAGCCTGCAGTCTTTTAAACACGACTGCATTCTACAGGCTCGTGGCGAGAAAGCATTTCGAGGTTTTCATCAATTCTCGTTTCGCCGCGAGAACCGTATAATTTTGGAACGTTAAAATTTGTTGAATTCTTCGAGGATGAACGGTACGAAAGGAATTGCTCTTTTTCTCAGGATAAAAAGCGTCAGTACTGACAGTGAGATATTGCCCTTCCTGTATTAATACCAGTGAAATATTGCTCGAATGGAAATTGATAGTGGAGTGAAATACATATACATATATATACATATATATATGTGAAAAATGAAGGAAATGAAAAATGTATATATTATTCTGTTTAAACGAATTTTAAAATAAATTCAGTATGTATATTCATGCATTCCTAATCAGAGACACAAACTGACCAATCAAACCAATGCATAAAAGAGGGAAAACAATTTTCAAATCGAGCTACAAATTGCAAGAATTAAAAAGCAAATAAATTAGATAAAAACAGCAGTTAATAACACGGTAGCAGAGAACGTTGGGTAACGATAAAATCAGATTGATCGTCGATTAG
>NW_017136419.1:0-386 GCF_001652005.2 Ceratina calcarata | reverse complement strand
CACTCGTTCACTCGCTTGTCCGCTCGTATGTGACGTATCCCGTCGGGGTATACCTGAGCAGAACGTAATAACGATGATGAAGAAAATCAAACGAAAAAAGAAGACACATGAGTGGTTTAAGGATAAAAAATCTGTCGAGTTCAATTTACTAGAGATTGTTAGCAGGAGTCGGAGATACCATAGTGCAAGAAGAAAACATGTTTCATCAAAGGACGTACCTGTACCAAAGCGTCTTCTCCCAAAGCGGAACAGCTCAGGGTCGGCGTAGTACCGAGGAATCCTGAATCTGTTACTTCTTCGACGGTTTCTCCGATACTAAGTACAAGAGTAACATTGACGAACGACACTATGATGTAAGCATCATACTCCTCTGTAATCAAAATTCA
>NW_017136418.1:0-399 GCF_001652005.2 Ceratina calcarata | reverse complement strand
ACGTGTAATCCTATATTATTGTATTCTATCTTTCTTTTCATCTGTTTCAGATGGAGGTGTACCGGAAACCTGTTGGCTGTCCGGAACAGATGGTCATTCGAATACACGGCGCCGTTGGAAGAGACACCTAGCGACAGCATGGAGAAAAGAGCACGGACCTGTCTCGGCTCACGCGGTAGTCATGTGGAGCCGTATTTTCTGTAATAACACGATCGGCCCTTTTCAGGGCCCCCAAAACGTAGAACAGGGAACGACTTTCGTCGCTTAATAACAATCGGCCCTTTTCAGGGCCTCTAAAACGTATGATAGGGAACAAAATGACCTCTTTTCTCCTGTCTTTTAAAGACAAAATAATGATTCTCTTTTTTACTTAAATCATGTATTAAGAGTTATACAAAA
>NW_017136417.1:0-399 GCF_001652005.2 Ceratina calcarata | reverse complement strand
CTTTCTTTGATCAAATAGAATGAAATTAACATAGTGGTATTTTGATTGAAAATAGAATGTACTGACTCTAATCATGTACACTCCGCGACAAAATGATAGGACATCCCTGAGTTTTCCGTATATCACGAATTCTGTGTTTTTTTTAAACATTTTGTACATATATGTATAAACATTACGCCCTCTCTTTGTACCACACGAAAACTCGGCTATTGTATACGTTGCCTTACAGGAATTATATTCTATTTGTTTCGAAACAAATGCGATAAAATGATAGGACATGTTGAAGAAAAATGACAATTTGATATAAAAACATGAATTTTATTGAAATTTCAATAACGTTTCCCTCGGAAATGCAAAATACATTTCCCTTCTCTTTCTATGACTCCTAATAGCCTTTTC
>NW_017136416.1:0-399 GCF_001652005.2 Ceratina calcarata | reverse complement strand
GTCATGAAGTACCGATAAAATTGCCAATTCTTCTAATAATTGTCCCATTGTAAAATTATAATTTTTACATTTACTTACACTCTATAAATCTGTGACATTTTACTTATCTATAAGGGATAAAGTAGTATGAAAATGTATTTTGTTGAGGCTTACTATTATTGGCGAGAAACAAGTTACATGAATCTTAGGATTCACAAATCTTCAAATTATAACTTTTGAAGAGATGCATTAGCATAGGGGGAAGTAACAAAAACTGCATTACTTAGCTGTGGATAAAAATAAATCACAACAATCTTAAAATAAGTAAAATAAATAGTCTTTATTAAGTATATAACATAGTATAAAGTATGTTTGCACTTAAATTTACATAAAGTATATTAAACAATTATATAATATATA
>NW_017136414.1:0-399 GCF_001652005.2 Ceratina calcarata | reverse complement strand
TGATTGGGCTGTTAGAGCCGCAAGACTGAGAGCTTCAATCGAGCAGGATGTGACATTGTCATCGCTGGCTGGGTGGAGGAATGTGCAATCAGTAGAGACGAACGAATTGCCTTTTAATAGAGACCAGGTAGCGTGTGAGGTGAGTAATGTTGAAGAGATATGTGACGTTCAGAATGGCGATTACTGGTTGGGGGAAATAATCTCAGCTCTTGACGCCGGATGCTGTTTCGGCGATCAGGACGTAATGGTGTCATCATACCATGTTACATATGGGAATGATGTGACCCTCACCAGAGCTGGAATGAGTTATACGTGGGATAAAATATTTCATTCTTCCCCGGACGAAAACTTGATAATATATGGAAATCGAGCCTTTAAAATGGCGAGGGCTCAAAAGGG
>NW_017136413.1:0-399 GCF_001652005.2 Ceratina calcarata | reverse complement strand
CGAAACTCACCATTATTCATACCCTTCCCTTTCCTATATACTTATCCCATCCACATCTATCCTGCACAATAGATAGATACCCTACATGGCTGAAGTCGGAGAGGGAAAGTAAAAAATAAATAAACTAACAGAAATCCAAAACAGCAACCAAATAGTGTTATTAGTTTTAACTTAAACTAAATAACATCTCTTTACTTCATACTAATAGCTAGAATCAAGAATTACAGAATAGCGAAAAGATAAGAGCGATTAATATGGCTTGTTTAAATTATCGCAGGATTGTCATCTGAACAGAATGTGGCAGATTTTACACTGATAAGGTATGAATATAAGGCCCAAGCTTCAGTAAGCATTTACAGATGGACGACGAAATATTATCTGTGAACAAAAGGGTGGAAG
>NW_017136412.1:0-399 GCF_001652005.2 Ceratina calcarata | reverse complement strand
ATGCAGACATGTACACACGCGCAGTAAAACGGAAGTAAAACAAAACCAAAGCCTCGTAGAAAGTAGATTATCTGATTACTTAATTTTACCGCCTGACTCATAACCGTGTGTTTAAAAATACATCCTGTCCATGTTACGCTGGGAAAGAAACAAAAGCAGCGCGGTCATCAATAATTTCAACGTTATTAACTCTGTCCTTTCACCCGATTCTTTATTTACTGCCGTGTCTATTCATGTCGACGAAGATATCAACGTTTATCCTTATTTCCGTAACGTTTGATAACAAGCTGAGCACACTTGTGAAGAAAATATTTTCAACAAGGTTTACATATGTATATAATAAATGGTAGTTCAGTAGATTACGTCGTATACATACACACACACACACATATATATAAT
>NW_017136411.1:0-399 GCF_001652005.2 Ceratina calcarata | reverse complement strand
GAATAAGAATGTGTAAATTTGTTATGGGCGAATTTAAAGCAATTTGGAAATTGTTTATCAACTCAATAAATGTCCAATTATTTTCATGAATATAAAATTGAATAAGAATGTATACATTTCACCAGGATCAAACTTACAGACGAATTTAATGGAATTTGGACATCATTTATCAAGTCAGAAACTCACTAATTAGTTTTAAGAATCTTAAATTCCAGGTAGCCGGTGTTAATCTTTAATTTTCTCAGATGAAGGTCATTTCAAGGTCATATTATTATACATATCTAAATACACTGTATACTTTTCGATCAGCTCCACGATGCAATAATAAACAAAATGTAGTTATGTGTCGAAAACACTGATGACCTTGACAACTCCGAAAAATGACCTTGAGGAAAAATA
>NW_017136410.1:0-399 GCF_001652005.2 Ceratina calcarata | reverse complement strand
TCCATTTTGCAACTCTCTGATATTAGTACTCACGATCGAAGCGATACTTGACCCTCTGGTCCGTCCCCCGAAAAGTCTTCAACATTCGCTCTCTGTATCTTTCCTGACAGCACGGCTAATTATCAATTCATAGGTCGCATTGTCTTGAGCAGGATTCGTTCGTTTGTCGCTATTCAGTCCTCTTCCTCTTTGTTCCATTGGCCTCACGTGCGTAAATTAGTTCACCTTTTGTTAAGAATTTAGATGGATAGATAAATAAGTGGGTGTATTAGTGATTCTTCCGTGTCTATCGTTACCTTGATACCTTTACTTATTGTTATTAGTATCATTATCAACGTCGGTTTATAACCGCAGTGTCCATGGATTCATTTCAGGTCTTGTAATATCATTGTCTATGAA
>NW_017136409.1:0-399 GCF_001652005.2 Ceratina calcarata | reverse complement strand
TCAATATTTTACTCAATATTGTACTCAATATATTCAAACTCTTTTGTCTGCTACCAATTAAAGTCATTGGCAGTCTCCGTGAGTTTAACAGCGCGCAATAGAAATCTACTTAGATCAGGTTTTTCGCCGTGGCCGGGAAAAAGTGAAGACGGAAACGTAAAGAATTGGCTATTATTTTTTCGTCCATCCAGCCGGCAGCTGACTTAAGTGATGTACGATCCTTCGAAAGAATTCGCACGAAAAACTTGATAAAACGGCAATTTTCGTGTCTTATTTCTCGAGTAATCGTTCAACGTACACTCACCATCGTAAGTCACTCCCAACTGCTTATCGTCGAAAATGCTACAAATTAAAACCAGTCTCAATTCAATTTCATATTAAATATTTATAAAAATCGCG
>NW_017136408.1:9633-16388 GCF_001652005.2 Ceratina calcarata | reverse complement strand
ACTAGCAGCATTGTTTGTCTATTAGTTTGTTTGTTTCTCGGTCGAACCCTTGAGAGAGCCAGTGATCGTTCCGATATGCATTGTTATACCTTTTATATTCGTTGAATGAGGAGTGGTATTAATGACAATATTATGGAAAGTTCAGTTATTCCTGATGGTCGACTCTCTCAGGCGTTCGGCGACGAGAAGTTCTTTTTATTCTTTGATTAATCAGTTAGTTGATCTTTTCCTATCTTTAATATTATAATTTGCTTTTGTTTTGGTTTTGTTTTGAATGTTTTTTTGTTGAATTACTGACAAAAGTGTTCTTTTCAGTCGCGGTTTAATTGTTATGCCGTTTCTTTCTAATTCGCAGTCTAGGTACAGCGTCATGATTTGTTGTTTCGCCAGGGAATACATTGTTCATTGTTTATTCAGATATAATAACCTTTCGTACGTTTTCTTTTTATCGTTAGGAGTATGTAATATTTATTGGATTGTCTTTGTGGCGATTTGCCAGTCTCGTTTGCTTAAATAATAGTGAATTGTTAAATATAGTACTTTGAGTCGATTGGTAACAATTGTGTTTTCTTACGGTACTCTGTGTTATTCGCATTAATCTTATATTTGTACTTGTCGACGATGACATTAACATGTATATTTGACGGGGTGGATAGGCAAATAATTGTATTTGTATCGTATCTGTGTGTATAGTATTGTTTCGTGATGGTTTTCGGCTTGCTAGTAATTGCTTGTCCGTTGCACGGTTAAATACATATGATCGTAGAATGTGTTTTGTATATGTTATGAACAGAAATATCGATAATTTCTTTGTTTATTTATTAATAGTTGATTCTGACGTTGTTTTGACGTTCATGTTAGCCGGTTTATTGTTGGATTTATCCTAATAATTTTTCGGTTCAAATTTTTATGGGTATAGCAACATTGTTTTTGAATATTGTTCATATAGCGTTTGTCTCCGTGGTTTTGTTCGACTGTATTGTTTTTATCATAAGAGTGATGATCGAGTTTAGTCGGAATGAGCTAGTTATGGTTTTTCTATTATTTCGTTATTTTTAATGTATCGTTTTTAATTAAAGAGTAGAGAGAAGGTTTTAATTGTCATCGTCTGGTTGACTTTTTGTTAGACTTGAAACAATACCAACTCTTATGACTAAAACAACGTTGGCAGTACTTTCGTGTGATCCTAATCCTACGTTCTTATTCTATAGGGTTGTATTACTGTGTCTCGATAATTTGATCTTTATCTGTTTCAGGTTGTGTTCTTCTTTGTCTGGTCTTCGTTCTCCATGGTCGGTATGTGTTCGGTATTTTCGATGATCTCCTTTTCATGGGTTATCCTAGCTTCGATGTCTCCGCTGTTGGTAACATCTCCATTTCGGTAAGTTTGTTCCCTGTTACATCTGTATTTTGTGCGTAAAAAGAAGTCAGATTAATATCATATTTTTAATCTTTTATTTTTCAGGTTTAATTAGGCGTTTGCCTAGTTTTTCATCGTTGTCCCGGTCAGGAGGCCGGGACAGCTTTCTCGTTTCCGTGTATTTTTAATAATGTGTGTTAGAATATATGAGTAAATCTCACTTTCATGCGTGCGCAGCGAGAGGCTTTGGGGAAGGAGTAAAGGAAGTGTGTTTTAAGGCGGCGACTCAGGATGTTCGGTTATAAAGATTATAATACGATTTACTTAATAATTAAATTCTATTTGTTCATTAATATAGAAAAGTAAGACTATTTTATTATTCAAACCCATAATCTAACATGGTAGCAGGTCCGTGGTTTGAATATATGTATAATCGACAAAAAGTGAGCTCTCATGTTTCCACGTTCACGTAAATGGAGAAAGAGAAAAATCAAGAACGGTTAGTGAAAGTGCGTACTGAAATTGAATACAGTCAAAATAGAAAAAGTTGGGAATAAAAGAAAACTCGTGAAAGAGTAGATGTTCAAGGATTAAAAAGTGAGCACATGGAAGGTCGAGGCGAGCGCTGAGAGCACGTGGGAAAAGAGGTTAAGTAAGCACATGGTTTGACTATTAAAAGTATGAACAAAATAAAGATAACCAAATGAATCGAGAATATGTTTAAATGGGAGATGAATTAAATAGATTAAAAGATCAAGGAGCTGAAACAAATTTGGAATTGGGTAAAGAAACTAGAAATTATTTGAGGAACAGATTTTTAGAAACACTGAGAAAAATTTTGATCATTAAAAACGAAGTTTATAAAGCGACAATTGAACAGAAAATTGAAGTTTTAGAAATGTCGAAACACGAAGAGATAAAGATTCCAGTCTTTGATGGTAGAGATTATAATATTTGGAAAAAAAGGTTGATGTTATATTTGAAGTGGAAAAAATGTGACGATGCAGCCAAAAGAGAAATAGTAGGCACGGAAAATCAAGACGAGTGGGATGAGAAGAATTTAAAAGCTATGAACTACATATACAGCAGTATAACTAATGATCAGTTGGAATTTGTTGGAGATGAGGAATCAGCGTTTGGGATCATGAAAAAATTTGATCAACTTTACTCCAAGGAGTCGACAGCTTTACAAATTTGTATTAGAAATAAACTGGATAAAATAAAACTCAAAGATTATGAAGACTCGAGCACGTTTTTCACAGATTTTGAAAAAACAATAAATGAACTAAAAAGTGCTGGTGGAAAAGTAAACGAACAAGAAAAATTAAATTACATGCTTCGAACATTGCCTGATTCGATAAGTTACATTGGTGATTTGATAGATGCCATGAAAGATGAAGACAGAAACTGTGAATTTTTGAAAAGAAAAATAATTATGTGGGATGAGAAAATGAAAGGAGACTCTAACAAAAAGAAAGCAAGTGTATTTAGAGCTGAAAATAGACAAGATGCAATTAGACAAGATGCAACTAGACAAGATATGACTTGCTATGGTTGTGGCAAGCCAGGCCACGGGATTAAATATTGCAAAAATCCATGGCGAAGAGGAGTAGGCAGGAGCGGACCGAGCGGAGCTGGAGCATATAGGCAAGGAGGTGCACGAGGTCATTTGATACCACAGCAACAGCAACAACAACAGACATTCCGAGGACGTGGCGGCAGAGGCTACACGCGAAGAGGTTACGTCAGTAGAGGCAGAGGCTGGCAGCAACGCAGTGACGACAACACGAATGAACGACACGATGCAAGATATAGTTGTAATGAGAGATATGATGACAAAGGGTCGTTTTTAACGCAAATTGAGCGAAGTGATCATATAAAAAATGATGTTGAAATTTATAATTGCAATGTGAATAGAATAGATTGGATATTAGACAGCGGGTGCTCGGATCACATTATAAATGATGATTCGTATTTAAGTGAATCTTTGACGTTGAAAAATCCTATTAATGTTAAAGTAGGAGATGGTAGAATATTAAAAGGTACGAAAATTGGTAAAGTTTATACGTATTTTATGGTTGGAGGAAGAAAAGTAAGAATAACAATATCCAATGTATTCTATGTGAAAGATATGGATAAGAATCTAATTAGTTTTGCGAGGGTAACGGATAAAAACAAGATTATTTCTATCGGCCAGACTGCAAAAATTTATAATAAAAATGATAGTTTAATTGGAACTGCATACAAAGAAGATGGTCTTTATAAAATAAGAAGTTTTATGGATGGAAAAGAAAATTATAATACAGAAGTAGGTAAAATGACTCAAAAAGAAAGGTTACATAGAATACTAGGCCACATAAATTTTAATTATTTAGATTATATGTGCAAAAATAAATTAGTAGACGGATTGCCAAATGAATTGGAGTCAATTTATCTAAAATGTGGTACTTGTTTGAGAAATAAGATGAATAACTTACCATTTAAAAATAATAGAACGAGAGCAAGAGAAATTTTAGAGTTAGTTCACTCTGATTTGAATGGGCCACATAAAACTACGGGTTTGGATGGTTCAAAATACTTTTTCAGCCTAGTTGACGATTACAGCAAACTCGCAGTTATTTACACAATTAAGTCTAAAAACGAAGTATACAATTGTTTCAAAAATTATATAAATAAAGTCGAAAATTTAACAGGGAAAAGGATAAAGAAACTTAGATGCGACAATGGGAAAGAGTACCTGAACAAATACATACATGAGTTAGCAAATGAAAAGGGAATTACTGTAGAACCATGCCCGCCCTATGTGCACGAATTAAACGGTGTGGCCGAGAAATTTAATAGAACGATTATGAACTCTGCCAGATGCCTACTACATGAAGCAAATGTAAACATTAGACATTGGCCAGAAGTAGTCAGAACTGCGACTTATTTGAAAAACAGAACATTTACCAAAAGTACGATTGAAAATAAAACACCTTTCGAAATATTTTTTGGAAAAAGACCTGATATAAGTAATTTGAAAATGTTCGGTAGTAAAGTTTTTGTTAGAGTCCCTGAGCAAAAGAGAGAGTCAAAATGGGACAGAAAAGCAGACGTAGGAATTTTGTTAGGATATGAAAATGTGGGATACAGAATTCTAATGAATGGCAGAATGATTGTAGCGCGACATGTAGATATAGTAGAAGACCGCGAAAATTTAGTTGGCTTTAATGGCGATGATAATGAAAGTCGGTATGATGAGGATGAGGATGAACCTAGTTTAAATAACGATAGTGAAAACTCTGAAACGGACGTGTCCATAAGAGAGCCTGAAAATAAGTTTTTGTATAATGATAAACTGAATGAGAATGAAGTAGTTGAGAGAAGTAGAATGAGAACAGATCAAAGAAAATTAAACGAAGAGTCAAATGAAAACCAAAATTGTTTAAGAAGGTCAGTGAGAGAAAAGAAAAGGCCTAATTTTTATAATGCTAGTCTAGCTAACACAAGATGCATTTATGTAAATATAGTCAGTGCAGATAGTCCGTTGAGTTATCAAGACGTATTAAAGGACGATGAGTATAATTTGTGGAAAGATGCTATGGACAGAGAAATAGATTGTTTAAGGAAAAATAAAACTTGGGAGCTAGTTGAAAGACAAAAGAATATGAAAGTATTAGATTTGAAATGGGTATACACGACTAAAGCTGATAATAAAAAGAAGGCCAGACTCGTAGTAAGAGGTTTCCAACAATCTGAGGTATTAGAGGATCTATACTCACCAGTTGCTAGAGTACAGACCTTAAAACTATTATTGTCATACTGCTGTCAAAATAAATTAAAAATATTTCAATTAGATGTTGAAACAGCATTTCTAAATGGTTGGGTGAAATCAGAAGTATTTGTGAAACAACCATTAGGATATGAAGATAATACGGGACGAGTATGCAAACTAATAAAAGCTTTGTATGGGTTAAGAGAGAGCCCGCGAGCCTGGTATGAATGCTTTGATAATTACATAATAAAGTTGGGCTTTGTGAGAAGCGAGAGTGACTACTGTCTTTACATAAAGTATGAGAAAAATGATACGACTTATTTAATCCTATTTGTTGATGACTTATTGATTTGCGGTAAGAATATAGAAAAATTGAATGAAATCAAGAACAAATTATCTGAGAAATTTTGCATGAAAGATCTTGGTGAAGTAAAAACGTATTTAGGAATTAATATAAATTATGATCGAAAAAACTGTAAAATGACTTTAGATCAAAAGGAGTATATTGAATCTTTGGCAAGAAAATACAACATCACTGACTCGAAACTGTATAGTACACCTATGGAGCAAAATTTAAGTGTACAGCCCGCACAGTCAGCATCAACTCATTTGAATTATAGAAATTTGATTGGAGCCTTATTATATGTGAGTACAGGCACAAGATTAGACGTTAGTTATAGCGTAAATTATCTGAGTCGCTTTCAAAATGCTTACGATGAATCACATTATAAATACGCATTAAGAATCTTAAAGTATTTATACCTAACAAGGAACTTGAAATTAACATATCAGAGGAATCTAAACACAGATATTATAGATTGTTTCGTTGATGCAGACTGGGCAGGAGACAAAGTGGACAGAAAATCAACAACTGGTTATATAATTAGAATTTTTGGAAATGTAATATATTGGAAATCACGGAAACAGGGTAGCGTAACAAAATCCTCTACTGCGGCGGAATATGTAGCTTTATCTGATGCGGTTAGTGAAATCAAAGTAATTTTGAATTTATTGAAAGACTTTAAAATAGAGTTAAACAAACCAGTAAAGATATATGAAGATAATTCAGGCGCAATTGTTATCGCTAAGTATGGGAATTTAACAAAAAATTCAAAATATATTGAAGTACATTATCACTTTGTTAACGAGTGTTACGAAAAAGGAATTATTGAACTTATTAAAGTCGAATCAGAAAACAACATTGCAGATATTTTGACTAAAGCTCTGGGAAAAATTAAATTCGAAACATTCAGAAGAAACCTAAAAATTGTCTAAATCACTATTGTATTTTCGCTTGAATCTAGAGAAGGTATATGTTTATAAGCACTTTGAAGTAAGATTTAAGGAGGTGTGTTAGAATATATGAGTAAATCTCACTTTCATGCGTGCGCAGCGAGAGGCTTTGTGGAAGGAGTAAAGGAAGTGTGTTTTAAGGCGGCGACTCAGGATGTTCGGTTATAAAGATTATAATACGATTTACTTAATAATTAAATTCTATTTGTTCATTAATATAGAAAAGTAAGACTATTTTATTATTCAAACCCATAATCTAACACCCAGAATTCCACTCTCAGGTTGATATTCGTATTGTGTCCGTTGAAATACATCTTCTTCACGTGTTTTGAAGCAGAATTCATGTGT
>NW_017136408.1:0-8326 GCF_001652005.2 Ceratina calcarata | reverse complement strand
GAACGAAACATCGTTGAACATGGACAACTGATTCATATTGCAGCCCTCTTTTTATATTGCGACTTTTCTACGCAATATATCCCAACGCACAACTAGAACGGGTACCGACTACATCTATGCGCGTTTTGAACGGTACTTAAAAAATGTTAAAAGTGCCGATCAAAATGAGGTCGGCATTGACAAAGCTGCGCACACGAATGCCCAATTCCGAAAGGGAGGCTCTCATTTTTCACGATTTAAGAATTTTCTACTGAAAAGAAGTGAATGAGAGTGTATGTGGAAAACGTTCTCCTTCCTTACTGTCCCAAGGGACATAATTCCATTCCTTACTTCAGTGAAATTAAGTAGTAATGGCATACATAATTAAGGTAAGGACAACTTGAGTTTAAGATTCGTAATTACATTTACCTACTAACTGAATTTCTTTGCCTTCAAAGTCATCCGAAGGTCATGATATGTAGATCGTTCAATTCGTCATGCTACGGCCTACAATATCGTTAAGTCAAAAACAGAAAGTGTCATTTAAAAAATGAAGGTGACCTTGAAAATAATAAAGAAAAAGGGCCTAGCTGGATAAGGGGGTCAAATGTGCCCTTGAGCTGAATGAAGCGCCGTTTGCGCCATTCGATAGCATATCGAAAAAGAAACACTCACTCCAATTTCATTGGGAGATGGGGAGAGTTGAGAAAGTATTCCCGGGAACCGACGACAATGTAAGGGTCGTTGAGGTTTGTACAGCTAGATAAAGACTCTAAGTGCTCTACTCATCTGAACATGTGTGTGACATAACCTGTAACTACATGATGCACCACATTCTACCATCGACCTGCAATAAGTAAGTCATCTTCAAATTTTACCTAATAAAACAATGTACGAACTATAATCGTAGAACATTGTAACACTTCTGTCTTATTAGCATACTGCGAATACGCTTCATCAAAGTTCAGCGCACTTCAACGAATTTACTATGTTAAATATACCAACTAGCTCTATTAACGTTGATGTATACAATTTCTATCATTTTATATATCTACTATGACGGGATGACGGTTTCCCGACATAAGATATCTGGATATAATTTATCATAAACCTATCTGCTGTATTGAATCTAACCTAGACGCTGAGTACTTCAAAACTCGCGCCAACCGCTGCAATTTCGCGTCATAATCGTTGCAACCAATGGCATTACGACGTGCAAGCGATTGGCCTGTACGAACCAATCTTCATTTCTACCTTTACGCATGAGCAGTGCCCGTTAATTAAGCACATTATACGACGCATATGTCCTACAACCAATTAGATTAGATACAAGGTTAAACAAAACCCCTACTGATCATCTCTAGACAATGGGGAATAAAAGAATAAAATTGCTAGATACCTATACAGATTATTATCATAGATACTCCTATATACTCTATTATTTCCTTTACATTAGTCTGATGCTATTTTATATTTCATCTTTTACACATTATATCTACTCTATTGTTCCTTATACGAATCGACGCTTTGAATAGCGCGCCTTACGCAACAAGTCCCCAGAGTATCAGTCATTGGTCTACGAAATCCATTCGAGCCTCCGTCTCAAATGCGCAGGCGCTCTCAGTACCCATTGGCGCTGAAATATGACGCAATAATCGTGGACCAATGGAAGCCTCCTTTACTTATGATTGGCCTAGTTTACCCAATCAGTGCACTCTGTCGATATCGCGCATGATCATAGCCTGTTTACTATATATTCTAAAGCCACACGAGGCAACATAACCTATAACTGTCAATCATATAACCTATAATTACTACCTGTTTCTAGTAGATTATTACTGCATTAGGGAGCAAAGAAGAGAATAATTAAATCCTTATACGCTTACCCTGTTGTACACAGGGCTGATGTGTGCGTTGCACTGCCAAGGCCTTCCCTGCATATGACGGCCGGGAATACCCCCTTCGGGCCTTGGCCAGGTATTGTACGTTGGGTTGGGGTGTCGGAGCCCCAACTGATGTGACGAACGAGCGCTTCCCGTGCTTGTTTGCCCGGGAGGTTAAGAGTGAGCACAGGGTCGGCGGAGTACCGCCGAGCGTGGAGAGCCGTGGGTGTACCCACCTGTATGCTGCCCATTCCCTGGTACATAAGCGGTATAAAAACTAAAATTATGGAATTTTTTAAAAAACCAAACAAAACACAAACGTTTAAATCTACGCAAAAGACAGACAAATCTGATAAAAATCAGTCTGCCTTCTCTGCCAAATCGCCTAAAGGCAACCTTACGATCCTTGAAAACAGAGAAAATGATTCTAGCTTCAAATCAAGTACCGACTTTGTTTTCACAGATGAAGACGACTTACTATCTTCAAGAACCTCCAATCCTGAAAACAAGGACCATCCAAGCTCATCTTCCTATGCCTTGGGGTATACTCCAAGGCATTCCTTAATGCGCACCCCTCCTTCTGGCAATTGTGGTGTAAATCCCGATGATTCAGTAGCCAAAACTATCCCAACCCTAACATCCTCCACGAAACGCAAGAGAGCTGCTGCTAATGAAAGCGCGGAAAGAGACAAACTAAACGCTTCCAAATTGTCTCACAACAGCAGCCGCGGTAAAAAAAGTGTCATAAAAATGTGCCACGGATTCTGATGATTCTATTACCGACTACTCTGACGATGATAAAACTAGCAATGTCTCTTTTTATCACGAAGAACCTTTACCTAACCTTGCTGCCACGTTACTAGAGTGTGTAAAAAAGGTCGAAGTCGTTCGTAAAACCTCCTCTAACCTGAAAGGTGGTTATATTAAAAAACTAAAACTCGCAGAAGAAAAGATAAAGAAAATATGCCCTGAATTAGGAAATGACCGTCCTAAATGTCTCGATTGCAAAAAATCTGCTCAAATTGTCGAAGAAAATCTTAAACTCACTAAACTAGTACAGCAATTGGAAGCTCGCTTGCAATCGGTCCAGTCACAATTATCTGAACAATCTACTAAGAATCTACATATCCGTACCTCTACCCCTACAAGACTCCCTTCTACTCCTCCTCCTAACATATCAACGTTAGGTAAACTATTAAACTCTATTAATAATAACATAGAATCCAAATTTATGAACTTCAGGAAGGAGATCATCAATCTCCTTGCCGAAAAGCCCCAATTCCCCTCTCTTAACCCCAGCACCTCATCCTCCTCCATACGACAAACCCGATCTAGACAGCAAGGTTCCTCTCCTAATACCGTTTCGCTCACTTCTGCTCCTGTGGCACGGTCTCTTCATACTCCTGATAGCTGGGCCACAGTAGCTGCAAGGAATAAAAGTAAAAAATCGAATCAAAATCGTATTACAAGCGGTACGCTCTTACATGATCGTCTTCCCCCTCCTTCCTCTCCACGCCTAATCACCGAACCGGATCCTCCAAAGCCCAATATCCCTATTAAAAAACCAAAAAATGTAGAAATTATCTACATATCCGAAACTTCCAATGGTAAAATAAAACTACCTGAAATTCTAAGTAAAGTTAAGGAAAAAATAAACCTTCAGGAATTCGGCATTGACACGATCAAGCCCCGATCTTCAATAAACGAGGGTTTAATCCTCGAAATACCAAAACAAAAGGGGAACAATGCCGCAGCCTCCTTAGCTGAAAAAATCAGCAGCCTCTTCTCAACAGAAGATGTCCAAGTCAGGTGTCCTGTTAAATATAAAGAAATTCTTATCACAGAACTGGACTATGCTACATCTCAATCTGAAGTAATAGCCGCGCTAAGAACAATATCGGGAGAAAATAATAACTTCATCCTCGGCCCAATTAGATCTAACTCTAGAAGTACATCTACGGTGTGATGTAAATGCAGCGAAACAGTTGCATATAGCCTCCTCTCTGCACGCATTGCCCGCATAGGATGGTCTACTGCACGATTCCTTCCACTCGATAGCAGGCCCCCGCAGTGCTATAAGCGCTGGGTGTATGGCCATGTGCGCGGAAATAGTACCTCCGAGGTCGACATGCTGGGTTGGTGTTATAAATGTGGCCAAAAGGGCCACCCGTCTAATCAATGTACGAAAACTAACCCGACCTGTAGGCTATGCGAAAGAAATAATTTCGACCATATACATCGAATGGGTTCGAAAGAATGTACTACTTACATAAATTACAAAAAGAAAATGTCCAGCTCTTCTAAGGCCCCGAAAACCGAAACCCCGAAACTAGAAATAACAACTAATGGATCATCGAGAACCACTTAAAATCATTAAAATCATTCAAATTAACATAAACCGTGCCATTGCAACTCAAGCACTATTAGAATCCTTTATGCATACCAATAATTATAGCTTGGCTCTGGTCACGGAACCGCACAATCCGGTGAGAACCGGATGGTACGGCAAAAAGGACAATAAAGCTGCTATTATTTTAAATTCTAATCCTCTAGATTCCCCTAGGATAATTCTCAATAGTGACAACATAATAATGATAGAATTGGATGGATTCACCGTTGCCTCTGTTTATTTTCCCCCAAAGGAGGCTCGCACTCTCCTCGAGAATAGACTAAAAGTTCTTAGCAGACTTATCAGAAATCATATTAGATCTCCCCTTATTATTGGTGGAGATTTTAATGCAGCAAACTCTGCTTGGGATTGCTCCCATAGCAACACCCGTGGGAAAATAATCGCTAAATGGATAAGGACGAATAATTTGCTCATCATTAACTCCGGTACAAAACCAACATGCATTCGTCTCCAAGGGACATCTGTAGCCGATATCACCGATTCCAACTAGTCAGCATTCCCGTACCTCTCTGAGTGGGGTGTCCTAGACCAAGAGTAGCTCTTAGATATATATCACATTCCGTTTCACTCCTGTCCATAGACAAAAATTTAGTAATAACCCCTTTCCCAGATGGAAGAAAAACTCATTCAATGCTCAGACATGCGAGAACGCCATCAGCGTGTCCCAATGGTGTAAAGCGCGTTTCCCACTGGCCGGCGGCGCCGTTTTGGCGTTGCTGCGGCACGGACAGGTAGGGCAGAAACGTTAAGTTGCGAGGTATAGGAAAAATCATGTAAAAGCTGGATGCTTCAAAGTGGCCCACTGGCCCGCAGAGCGAATAGGTCAACTGCGCAGGCTCGAAACGGCGGCGGCCGGAATGAGGGAGAGATCCGTCCGCCACGGCCGAGCGAGACGCAGACAGAGATATACGCTATGAAAGAGAGGATACGTTTCTCTCACTCCCACCAGAGAATCGGTATCGATGAAAGGACGCATATATCCTCAAGTATCCCTCAGTATTCCGCTTAAAAACTAGTTTTTCGTGTAGTTTCCGTTAAAATGCATCTTCTTCTAGGGTTCTTAAGAGCCATTCATTCTTCTTTTATACATATGTGACATACAAGTCGACTTATAAGCGTTTAAGAAGAATGTACCTTGAAAGGACGCCTATATCTTCAAGTATCCCTCAGTATTCCACTTACCAACTAGCTTTTCGTGTAGTTTCCGTTGTAATACACCTTCTTCTAGGGTTCTCAAGAGGCATTCATTCTTGTTTTATACATATGTGGGATACAAGTCGACTTATAAGCGTTTAAGCCGAATGTACCTTGAAAGGACGCCTATATCTTCAAGTATCCCTCAGTATTCCACTTACCAACTAGCTTTTCGTGTAGTTTCCGTTGTAATACACCTTCTTCTAGGGTTCTCAAGAGGCATTCATTCTTGTTTTATACATATGTGGGATACAAGTCGACTTATAAGCGTTTAAGCCGAATGTACCTTGAAAGGACGCCTATATCTTCAAGTATCCCTCAGTATTCCACTTACCAACTAGCTTTTCGTGTAGTTTCCGTTGTAATACACCTTCTTCTAGGGTTCTCAAGAGGCATTCATTCTTGTTTTATACATATGTGGGATACAAGTCGACTTATAAGCGTTTAAGCCGAATGTACCTTGAAAGGACGCCTATATCTTCAAGTATCCCTCAGTATTCCACTTACCAACTAGCTTTTCGTGTAGTTTCCGTTGTAATACACCTTCTTCTAGGGTTCTCAAGAGGCATTCATTCTTGTTTTATACATATGTGGGATACAAGTCGACTTATAAGCGTTTAAGCCGAATGTACCTTGAAAGGACGCCTATATCTTCAAGTATCCCTCAGTATTCCACTTACCAACTAGCTTTTCGTGTAGTTTCCGTTGTAATACACCTTCTTCTAGGGTTCTCAAGAGGCATTCATTCTTGTTTTATACATATGTGGGATACAAGTCGACTTATAAGCGTTTAAGCCGAATGTACCTTGAAAGGACGCCTATATCTTCAAGTATCCCTCAGTATTCCACTTACCAACTAGCTTTTCGTGTAGTTTCCGTTGTAATACACCTTCTTCTAGGGTTCTCAAGAGGCATTCATTCTTGTTTTATACGTATGTGGGGGTACAAGTCGACTTATAAGTGTTTAAGCCGAATGTACCTTGAACGGTCACCTGTATCCCCAAGTATCCCTCAGTATTCCCCTTACCGACTAGTTTTTGTGGTAGTTTCAGTTGTAATACCCCTCCTTCTAGGGTCCTCAAGAGGCATTCATTCTTGTTTTATACATATGTGGGATACAACTCGACTTATTAGCGTTTAAGCCGAATGTACCTTGAAAGGTCACCTATATGCCCAAGTATCCATCAGTATTCAGCTTACCAACTAGTTTTTCGGGTAGTTTCCGTTGAAAAGCACCTTCTTCTAGGGTTCTCAAGAGGCATTCATTCTTGTTTTATACATATGTGGGATAAATGTCGACTTATAAGCGTTTAAGCCGAATGTACCTTGAAAGGTCACCTGTATCCCCAAGTATCCCTCAGTAGTCCGCTTACCAACTAGTTTTTCGGGCAGTTTCCGTTAAAATACACTTTCTTCTAGGGTTCTCAAGAGGCATTCATTCTTGTTTTACACATATCTGGGTTACAACTCGACTTATAAGCTTTTAAGCTGAATGTACCTTGAATGGTCACCTATATGCCCAAGTATAATTCAGTATTCAGCTTACCAACTAGTTTTTCGTGTAGTTTCCTCAAAATACACCTTCTTCTAGGGTTCTCAAGAGGCATACATTCTTGTTTTATACATATGTGGGATACAAGTCGACTTATAAGCGTTTAAGCCGAATGTACCTTGAAAGGTCACATATATCCACAAGTGTCCCCCAGTATTCCGCTTACCAACTAGTTTTTCGTGTAGTTTCTGCAAAATACACCTTCTTCTAGGGTTCTCAAGAGGCATTCATTCTTGTTTTACACATATGTGGGATAAATGTCGACTTATAAGCGTTTAAGCCGAATGTACCTTGAACGGTCACATATATCCCCAAGTATCCCTCAGTATTCCCCTTACCAACTAGTTTTTCGGGTAGGTTCCATGAAAACACACCGTCTTCTAGGGTTCACAAGAGGTATTCATTCTTGCTTTATACATATGTGGTGTACAAGTCGACTTATAAGCGTTTAAGCTGAATGTACCTTGACGTGGCACCTATATCCCGAAGTATCCCTCCGTATTCGTCTTACCAACTAGTTTGTCGGGTAGTTTAAGTTGCAATACACCTTCTTCTAGGGTTCTCAACAGGCATTCATTCTTGTTTTATACATATGTGGGATACAAGTCGACTTATATGCGTTTAAGCCGAAGGTACCTTGAAAGGGCACCTATATCCCCAAGTATCCCTCAGTATTCAGCTTACCAACCAGTTTTTCGTGTAGGTTCCATTAAAACACACCGTCTTCTAGGGTTCACAAGAGGTATTCATTCTTGTTTTATACATATGTGGGGTACAAGTCGACTTATAAGCATTTAAGCTGAATGAACCTTGAAATGTCACCTATATCCCCAAGTATCCCTCAGTATTCCGCTTATCAACTAGTTTTTCGGGTAGTTTCCGTTGTAATACACCTTCTTCTATGGTTCTCAAGAGGCATTCATTCTTGTTCTATACATAAGTGGGATACAACTCGACTTATAAGCGTTTAAGCCGAATGTACCTTGAAAGGTCACCTATATCCCCAAGTATCCCTGAGTATTCCCCTTACCAACTAGTTTTTCGGGTAGTTTCCGTTGAAATACACATTCCTCTAGGGATCTTAAGGGGCATTCATACTTGTTTTATACATATGTGGGATAAATGTCGACTTATAAGCGTTTAAGCCGAATGTACCTTGAAAGGTCACCTATATCCCCAAGTATCCCACAGTATTCCCCTTACCAACTAGTATTTGTGGTAGTTTCAGTTGTAATACACCTTTTTTTAGGGTCCTCAAGAAGCATTCATTCTTGTTTTATACATATGTGGCATACAAGTCGACTTATA
>NW_017136407.1:0-399 GCF_001652005.2 Ceratina calcarata | reverse complement strand
GTATCCGACTCGTACCAACGTCTCAGCTGATTGTTGTGACGCTTGTGTACTCCCTTCCCCTCTTTGAAAGATATTAGACTATTTTGTGGACTTAACGTTTTTACTATTTTCGCTTCGGACATTGTGTCGTAATTCTTCCGAAAATCTTTCGCTAATACTGCCTCGCCTTCACTGAACTGTTCGGTCCTTTTCCCTCTATAGTTTCTTATTTGCAATGCTTGTCTCGTTTCCACAACATCTTTCGTGTCCGGGCGAAGTAAGTGGAGAGGCGTTCTTAATTCGCGATTAAACAATAGTTTTGACGGTGACTCGCCGGTTGTTGTGTGTTTGGAACTCCTGTACCAAAATAAAAACCTTTCGATTGCGGTTTTCACGCTAATACTCCTGCTCCGTACCATT
>NW_017136406.1:0-399 GCF_001652005.2 Ceratina calcarata | reverse complement strand
TAACGAAAAAGGCTCAGAACTTTTTACTTCACCTAATATTTGCAGTGCGTACATGTGTGAAAAAGCATCTAATTTGTTAATATTGTTCAAGACTAGGCGACATAATTCTGCGGTGCATTATCGAGTCCGGAATAGTTCAAATAATTCTGACTATACTAAGCATTACCAGCATGATGTTAAAAGTAGGTAAGCTATATATATTTTGCAGGCTCGATTTTTAAATAATCAGTCTTTCATTCGTTTTAGTTGAAAATTATTGTGTCACCGGTGCGAGACGTTCGAATCGTCATTTCTCACTGCGCGCTCTTGGGCTGTAGCATGATTATTGGGTACCTCATACTATTAATCTACCAAAAAGTAAACGACAGCAGTAGCGACATGTTCGTCAAGATGTAAGAT
>NW_017136405.1:0-400 GCF_001652005.2 Ceratina calcarata | reverse complement strand
AATTCTCGCACCTCCAATTGTTGATCTTCTTTGTTGTCTAAGAATACGTTTATAGTAAATCATCGACAAGAATTCTGAAACGACGTACTAATAAGCAACTAATAGGGCAATGACATGATGTAGCATTCAATCCTTTTTTTAAAAAAACGGCCAAATCAATTATTGAAAGGTAGTCATCGATCAATAGCGAAAACCGCGGATCGGGAACGCGTTGTGGAGTTGGTCGTTANAAATACAGCGAAGTTTTCCCCAGAAAACCCAGAACCGTTTATTAATTCGAAATTAAGCATATAACGTGATTAAAGTAGAAAAGACGGGACTGCTAAGCGAACCCTCGTGTCCGCAGTGTACGACACCGGCGTGCGTCTCTCAAGAGTTTCTGAAAACAATAGGAGAACTC
>NW_017136404.1:0-399 GCF_001652005.2 Ceratina calcarata | reverse complement strand
TCCACCTTCACGTTCTACTAAACTAGACCAATTCCCATAAGAAATCAAACGAAATGCCTGTATTCCGTGCATTACTTATTTGCAAACGTCCAGCGAATTTCCTGAATCAATTGCAGGATACGAAAGCACGGAATGAAATTAAAATGTACAATTTGATTGGGTTTTGAAGATGCTGTATCGCGTGTATTGAAACGCGACCGATACGGCGAGGCACGACACGACGGCGGCGTGACTGGTCCCCTTTAAATTCCGCTTTCCCCAGGGTGATCTCCCAGCCACGCTTCAATTGACTTTGGAAATTGATCGGAACGAGGTAATGCTGTAACGAACCGCCCTTTTTTTCTGGGACACCATCGCGAGCAGTCGCATGAATATAAATACCGTCGATCGAGCACCGCG
>NW_017136403.1:0-399 GCF_001652005.2 Ceratina calcarata | reverse complement strand
GGCATGGAGATTTTACATATATTGTTCAGGTATTTATCAATATTCTTAATTTTAGCATAAAACGAACTTGTACAAGGTAAGAGTTACTCCAGGAGTATGTATGTATGGCAGCTTCACATTTTTCTATATTAAAGGCTTTTGTGTTCCACCTCGGGAATGTGTTTTCTTTAGGGGGTTTAACAGATAGTGGAGTGAAGAGAAAATTTATGTACATGTGATCTGATAACGTCTCTATATCGTTTACATGCCAGTCTGATATAAGCATTGCTGCGGATTTATTGGCAAAGGTGACGTCGACCAGTGAAGATCCCTGGGGACGAATACATGTGGGTTTAGAGCCTTTATTTTGTATGTATAGATTGTTCGCAATAGCCCATTCATTAAGTATTTTTCCTCTTA
>NW_017136402.1:0-399 GCF_001652005.2 Ceratina calcarata | reverse complement strand
CATTTTTTCCTTGGTGCCAATATATATCGGATACTAATTTATTAATTGCATGAATGGTTGAATGCTTTGCCTTGAAACCAAATTGCTGGTCAGGGATAATTTTTTGTTCCTTTATAATTGAAGATATTGATCTCTTAATAATTCTCTCAAATATTTTACTAATGACTGGCAGTAGGCTAATAGGTCTTAAGTTATCTGGTTCTATTAATTTATCTCTTTTTTTTATAAGTGTAATAACTTTAGCTACCTTCCACTTTTCTGGAAAATAACCCCAGTTGAGCATATTATTAAGAAGTATTGTGTAGTTTCTGATAACTCTGTGCGTACTATTTTTTATTACCACGTTTGGAATACCATCAAAACTGCTTGATGTTTTGTTGGATATCTTTCTTATGTTTT
>NW_017136401.1:0-399 GCF_001652005.2 Ceratina calcarata | reverse complement strand
GTGTAGAAATATTACCAGATATGGCTAAAAGATTGGGGGATATTTTATGCGAAAGGGATAATGGCAGTGTTGAATTGAGTGAATATGAACAGTCAGATGAAGAAGAATTTGATAGTGTTACTTTGTGCTCACATAATGCCGATAAGGCAAGAGTTGGCTGTGATAGCGATAGCAGTGCTGATAGTGATATAGCACCTATTCGAAAACGTGTGCAACGACTAAGCAGCGACGAAAGTATTCAGTTCGTCTGCCAGAGCAGTGCTGACTGAAAATAAATTGTCGTTCAAGGGGTTAATATTCCGATAAATTGATATTGCATCGCCATCACTAGGCTGTGGCCCACGGGCCATTTTCTCAATCTTCGTCACGCACTCTCGATGATAGCCTACGCATTTCTAT
>NW_017136400.1:0-399 GCF_001652005.2 Ceratina calcarata | reverse complement strand
CGTTAGGAATTAAAATAAAAAATAAATGGCAGTGGAAATGACGAAGCAGGTCGATGCGGAGTAAAAGCTGTCTGACTTGCCACGTGCTATACTACTTGGCCCCTGGCGTTCCTTATTTTATTTCGGCCATCCGACGAAAGAGACAGGCGGGATCCCTAAAAATAGTGACTACCATCCTATGTAACAGCACTCCGACACTCCGATCGGGCTGTCAACCCTCCGCGACCCCTGCTCATTGCCAGTGGACCCGTGTCCGCCCTCTTCTGTCTTCGTAGCAAGATAACCGTTACCACGGAGGGCTTTTAAGCTCCGCACACACGCGTTGTTTGAACAAAACCGCCCTCTCGCGCAACGTAAACTCCGATTGATGGCGAGAAAACGGTATCTTGAATAACCTGC
>NW_017136399.1:0-399 GCF_001652005.2 Ceratina calcarata | reverse complement strand
ACGAATAGTACACGTGCAGTGCTACATAACCTATAACCGCCTCTCATACCACGACCTGCCACTGCTTCATCGAACATGTAAGTCGCAAATCCATTCCATTTACCTCTACATCTTATGACTTAATCCTGAAATCTGATGTTACCTAATATACTATAAAATAAGTTATGTACATAATACTTGAATCTATACAAAAGGGTATATGTTGACAGACATATGCTCCACGAGACACGTGATACCCCTAACCTACAAGAAAACATTTCTTTGACCAATTATTTTTATTATTTTTATTATCTTTGGCTCCCCTGAGAGATGGAACAACATGAATGTTCGATGAATTTGTGACCGTAGTATCTTCCCCAGCTGAGTATTACCTCATTAAAATTACAATATATGGAAAAT
>NW_017136398.1:8117-9313 GCF_001652005.2 Ceratina calcarata | reverse complement strand
AAACAATTAATTCCAACAAGGCATTTCAACTTCGTTCCACAGATTGTTGATTCACCAGAACTATACTCTTCGGGAAGTAAACACTAGGCAAATCCTAGTATTTCCGTACTCCATTATCCTTTTCACTCTCCTTGATTTGTCACAGACAAAATCTCCCTGACTAGTTTCCAATGATCAGGTGATCCATCGAAACGGAAGCGAGCGAAAGCACACCATGAATGAATAGAGGAAAACAATTTGGGCGGAATCGAGGAGATCAAAGAGGGTCGTTCGTCTAGGACGAGACGAAATTTCCAGCGAGATCTGTTCGTTGAATCCTCGGTTTCGGGAGCCGGTCCCCGGGCTAGAGAGATCTCGTTCCCGGTCCACGACGAGCGGTAAGCTCTTCGGTGAGACGGAGACGCCGCGCCGCGCCGGTTAGGCGGATCTATCGCGGGAGAACGCAAGGCACGAGTGCGGAACGTTGTGGTGTGTACGCGGCACTGTCGTCCGTACCCTCGCCACGGCTGAGCTCCGTGGGTTCCACACTCGAGAGCCACCGTGGCGGCTGTGTTCCACCATGTTCACGTGCGCGTTCCACCGGTGTGCGTGCGTGCTTGTCCACGAACACGTTCGCGCGCCGTCTGTACACCCACGTGCCTCGTGTAGGCGTGTTTGTGTGTTCAGGGAGGGAGAGAGAGAGAGAAGGAGAAACTGCGGGGAATTGAGAGGGACGAAGAAAGACCGAAAGATCCGAAGGAGACAGGTAAATGGCGATAGGAAGAGGAAGAGGAAGAGAGGAAGATTATAGTGTGCCGGGAGGGATGGGCAGATAATGCGAGAGGTTGACGGAAGGAAATTAGATGGACGGAGAAAGATTCTATGAGTTGAGGTGAATACTGTGAATGTATGTCTATGTTGGGGAGAAAGTACATTGGACATGAACGATTCTTGATCGTTTGGAAGTGCATGCTGAGATCGTTTTCGTTAGCTCTAATGGCGATAACAGGCGCTGATATTTTTATTCAGATACGTGTCCGTCGGTGTAATTAGAAATGTCGACAGAACTCTTTTTGTTCAAGAGAGAGTAAATACGTCGAACATGATTGACTATGAAAATGGTATTTAAGAATTGCTATTTATCCTTCGTTTAGATTTTTCTTGAGTGCGTTTTATGATAACGGCAGCTGGTTGCCAGATCATTTGCAAGATAAAAG
>NW_017136398.1:0-6957 GCF_001652005.2 Ceratina calcarata | reverse complement strand
TACGTATAATTGTGAACAGCAGGAAACTTCTTGTTATAAATCATTTATATGATTTTTCCTGAGAAAGGTTCGATATGTTTCTTCGTCTGTAATAAGTACTTATTAATTAAGACTGATGGAATAATCTCTTCGCAACGTAATTAAAAATAAAAATCTCCTACAATTTATACATATAATACATATATAATTTATATAATAGATAATAGCAGATAAAAGTGGAAGGTAATTTATTAACTAAAGTCACTGAGAAAACCAGATAGTGATCGAAACAGCGCAATTTCATTTTGTACGAGTAGTTACGCTTATAGGAAACCATAAAACTAGCTAGGGGCGTAATTGTGCCGCGTCAAACGCCGTAACGCGATAAATAATCGCAAGCAAAACGTCAGTCGCGTTTCGGCCGATTGAAATGCCATTGTTCTGTATGCGATATTTAAGATAAATCCAAGATAAGCTCGCGAACGTAAGTACTACCTACTCTACTACGTACGTAAACCGTACGGAAGGGAATGGTCGTTCCGTGAAGTAAACCGACGCAAAGTGGATGCGAGGAAAAAAAAAAGCGCGAGGCAAATCGGACAAGGAGGGAACGAGCCAGAGAGGGACGTAAGAACGATGATAGCGAGTAGAATACAGAAGGAACAGCACAGAGAGGAGTGGAATGCGAAAGAGCAAAGAGAACAAGAGGCAGGACATGCAACGAGAGTAACGCTGCGCCGAGCTGACTGGCTCGCGTGCTCCCAGCGATCTTACAAATCAAGCGTGGATTCTAGATTGCCAACACTCAACGAATTTAATTTTACAACCCATAGCGTGAAACTTGTCTATCGTGTATGATCATAAATCTTCGTATGGACTGAGATAACGAGCGTATTGTTCCTTTTTTTATCCGTGAATATGAAACAGATAATATGTTCTTAGATAAACAGATATTTCATGTATTATTACTTAAAAAATCATGTTTCACTGGATTATGAAGGGTGTTGCAAACTTCTACAAAGCTTTACATTTTGCAACAACGATAAAACTAGATTAGGACACAATTAAGCTTCTCAAGTATGTATAAAATGCACAGTCGTATCTGTAGCAGAAAACATAATACGATGGAAAATTCGAGTCGATTATAATCAAATAAACAAGAGGCTTTTAAAATTTGTGTACACGTAGATTTTATTTTCTAAGAATTTCATTTCTATCTCTGTAAAAGCAGTTTGGTACTCCCGTTGTATAAATGAACGATTTATGACAGTAACCTTCTTTACTAAAATACGACATATTAGAAGCCAAGTGGTGAGTGCGGTTGTTAATTGCGAATCAATTCGATCAAAAGCAGAAGTCCCAGGGGTGCAATTCCGTGGTGGAAAACAATTTTCGAATTACATTCGAAGCCGCGGGTGCGGTGCAGCAGTTCTTCTACAATTAACGCGCACGCTGCACGCAGTAAGCGGTTTACGAGATCAATGACTCGCTGATCGAATTACGCGCCCGCATTAACTGACATAGGGAATTAGAAGATTATTGAGGTATTACGTAACGTCGAATTAAAGCCCATTAAATCCCTTTCTGACAAATGTTTAAATGAAATCAGACCCGATCCTTTTCTATTCCCTCTTCACTTGTTGAAATGTAAAAATGAGTTTTTTTACCGTTTCTCGCTTCTGTTTTACATTCATTGTTCGTCCTTCCGAAAATAATACGATGAAAGTATTAACATCATACACGAGCGCTTCGCAAATATGATTGATTAATAAACGCGAATTTTGAAACCGGTCGGTCGTCTGCTACCAATGCGATGAATTATTCAAGCCGGCTCCCTTTTACGTTACACACAAACTTCCGAACAATCCAGCGGAATTACATTTACCGGAAAGAGTTCCAGTCAAAATATTTGCTCGGTCTCGGATCAACGCTTCAATAGTTTCGCTCTGCGTTAGGTACTTGCATAATACGGTTACGCTCTTGCTTTTTTCCTCGACTTACCGACCAATATTTTTAGCCAAAGTACTATTTAATAAATATTGCAATTATACATTCGGATAGTTGAAACAGATGCATTTGGATTAATAGTGACATCAGAAGTCTCACTCACTAAAAGTTATAACTTATATACAACATGAAACTGCCGACAGCTTTGTGCGAATTAGTTTCGTTATTTTGTTGAAATTGTGTATGAAATAGTATCTACGTGTTATAATATAACTCCACTCAAGACATACGACGAAGTTGAAAGAAAACTGGGAAGACATGAAATCGTCTGATTTCCATCGAATCAACAATTCAAATTCGAAAACGAAACGGGTTACACACATGTATGTACACGGCTAACGAATAACGAATTCCGACGAGTCCATCGTCTGGTCTGCGGGCGTTGCATTTGCGATTGCACACTGCCGCAACAAAAATGTAAATGCATGCGATTATAACGAGTGCGAGTGCTTAGGCGAGAATCTCGACACGGAAGAGGTCTGCAGCTTCTCTTGCGTCTTCTACTCGCGTGTAGAGAAATCCGAAAAGCATCGGAGGGTCGCCAGTTTCAAAAAAGAAACCGAGACAAAAGAAAGACTCGTCGTCGTTAGAGGGTCCAAAAGGATTCAACCGAAATAATAAAAAGTCTCTTCCACGTAAAAGCACACTGTGTTCCGTAATACGTGGAAAATGTTTCATTACATGAGATCAGTGAAAAGATCTAAAAAAAAAGCACCGGTTCAAAGAAAATGACACGTACACGAATTTGCACTTATTAATAGTTATAAAAATAGATTCATAATCAGCTGAATATACCTCAGTTTATTATTACTCTCAAACAGGATATTAAAATACTTCCCATGTGTTACAAGACACCCTGTATATTCTTTTCCGGTTCGCGGTTGGCGCTGTGAGAGGAAAAAAAATCTCGCCACCCTTCTATTCCCTTTGTACGTAAACCAACCCTTAGGTACCTACTCTTTCCACCTTTGGTTCCGTATTTGCACCGCACACATTATCTCCTGGTCCCTACTCTCTCTATTAATTGGCGAGTTAAACAGCGAGGTTATCGCAATGGAAATTATCCGGGCGTTTCCCTTTTAAGGCTCTTGTGTAACGTAGGGAACAGAAACGTTCGGTGGTGGTATGGGGTGGACGACGGTCCTTATACATATCTCGCTTTTGCGCTCCTCCGCTTTCTAATTTATCATGTAATTAATAAGGAAAATTTAATTTTACCATGAACACTTAAGGTGTCTTTGTATTAATAATTAATAATTATCTTGAGTGAAATCCTGGTCTTCAAAAACTAAATATATGGGTAGATACGTAAACTATCCAGATATCTTGCACAGTTTATGATAAAAAGTACTAATCAATCTGTTATACACGAATTATAATGGAATGTGGTTTTCCCTTAAGTAACTTAATCTCTTAAGCACCTTATCATGATAATCATATTACGGTGTTGGACGCCTTTTTTATCATTCTCATCACACTAAACTTTATCACCCACTTCCTCGTAAAATACTTAGGGCAATTTCCATGCGCAATAAGATTGTTAACCAACGAACACCTCTACTAATAAATTAGTCGGATAATAGCACGTAGGAAGATAAACCGCAAGATTTTTGTCGAGCAGCTGGTACTGGGATTAATTCGTAAACGATAAGTGGAGTTAGTAGGGTAACTGCTTTATTATCTAAATCCTTACTCCGCCCTCGGGTAAAAGGCTTCATGAATATGCCCTGGGTATATTTCAAAGCATCTTATCTGCGTTAGCGATCCGAACGCGCGACCGTCGTTACAGTTTAGATTTCCTGTTCGATCGCCGGTCGAAATGAGCGATCCTCGAAGCGACCATTCCCGGCCGGAACGATTTTTCCCGCGGCGGAACCGCACAGCAAACTTATAACGATGAAAACGGAAAACAACGATAACCGACGATCCTTCGCTGGGAAAACCAGTTACACGCTTCGCTCGTACTCGCATGAATTAATTTATCTGAGAAAAGTTTGAAAGTTTGCGCGATCTGAGAAAATCGTGCACTTTCGCGCTCGTTGAGGAAATTGTTATTTGTTCGTTGCAATCGTGAGGAAGCTGAGAATATGGAACGAGGAAATTTTCACCAATATTTAAGAATTCCACTACCTTCATGAACTCCCCAGTTTCAAACTTCAGATTTAAGGCTAACTGTACTACTTAAGTTTGTCCTGTTTAAGGACAATGCTGTCATAAACATTGCAACAATATCAATATGTATTAAATATCGTTGAATGCAGACGATATAATTATCTGTTTTAATTTAATAATAAAGAATTGAATATGAAAATTTTTTGTCTGTATTAATTTGTGAATAGATGGAATCGACAGGAGGCGAGAGAATAATGAAAATAGAATTACAGTCGTAGAAGCGAGAAAATGCCGGGAAAAATTCGTGAAGAGTGCTTCGGACCACGCGGCCAAACAAATATTGGATTTCGTGCCGCGACGACGCGCTGCCCACTTAAAGTATTACGCGCGCATGAAATACCGCGTTGACAGGCCGCGTTTTGACCGACCACGCTGATAAAATACAATTTTTGGCAGACGATTGGTCCCTATACATGCAACGCGTTTTGCCTTCATTGAAACTACGCAGGTTTAAGTGCCGATAAGAGCAGCGAATATTATCCTCGCGCATCGAGTAACGATAGTTGAGCTAATTTTTGTGCACAGTAACCCAAGTTGGGAATCAGGGGACTTGAAAGATAATACGTTGTCACGCTTTTGCAGTGATCGTACTACTGGCAGTGATAAATAAGAAATAAACATAATTAAAGTTTCAAAACTAAATATCATATAATGAATACATATTTGATTGCAGAAGTATAGTAAGTACTGATGTTTATGTTGTAACAACTAGACTGCGGACTCTCATCAGGGAAAAACTCTTCTAATGTCACTTTGATGAAATTAAAATGAAATGACAATGAAATAGAAAAACAATGAATTCAGCTTGTGCAGCAAAATTATCGAAAATATTGAAATATGCGAATTTTAGATTTATTTTTATATAAAAAACGTTATAACGTTATTTTAGATTAAAATATATGTATAGAGTAACAATCTTTTTTTTATATCTTGAATTGACATTGCAATACAAATTTAGTATTCTTTCAATTTAATAATACCATACAAAAATAACTTTTATTTAGATACCTAGTATAAGAATTCTCCAAATAAATATTGAGACTAGGATTCAGAACATTTAAATATTTTAAAATATAAATCTTTAAAGGAAATCGTATGGCTTGCATTTTTGTTTAGAGACTCCTGATTGAAATATTAATTATTTTTAAGTAGTGATTAATCATTTAAATGTCTTCGTCATTAATGAGCAGAAAATGTTAAAGCTTGGATCTATTCAGTAGTTTCTGAACAAGAGTCACTTACAAATTTCTTATACAGGAAGTATGCAAATGAATGTTTTATACAGAAACCAATAAATAGATATTTCTAAATCTCTAAATTCTCACAACTTTTTAATATTGCTGAATGTTTAAGATGGTTTATGAATTTTTTACGTATAATAGCCCCCCTTGCGTAGCTTTTAAGGCAGGAAATATTCGCGTCACGTAGCGAGCGTCCAGGAAGCTAACGATTGTCCTCTGATTATAAAAACAATTAAACTGAATGAGGAAGTTTGTACACAGCCCGATATGCCAGTAAACAGGATGTATTAAATAATGCAATTTATGATGCTGCGAGGGAGAGGGGATGCAAGAAACATGCCCGTTCATTGAATATGATAATGCTATTTCGTTCTGCTCCCGAGTCACACGCCGATAAAAATGATCGCATAAATTACTTACTTAATGCCATAATCAGAAAAGTATGTCTCACAGTTTACATACCTGAAACAACAAAATATTAACACGTCAGATATAAATATACAATTTTAGAACGAATTATTATTAATTCTAACTTACTATTCAAGTAATTGCTAACTATTCAATATTTAGAGATAATAGTAAAGCAAATATTTAACTAAAAAGAAGAGAAATATACATCTCTTTAGTTGTATTTGCATTCTATTATAGACATGACGCACATTCTTTTTGCTATGCAAAATTGATATTAGATAAGGACAAAGGATTGAACACGATATGTTTTTCTGTATGAGAATTTCCGAATATGTACTATAATGACGAACGAAGAGAGTTTAATATATATATTGTTCTCGCCATATAAAAACAAAGTGGCTTTACAAAAAGCAGCAGTTTTATTGACTTTTCCTCTCTTGAGCGTCCTTCGCGTTTAATCCTCTTTGCTCTTCACTTTTTTTCTGCCTCTTTTATTCTCACTAACGATCGTCGTCGTTGTTTCCGAACCGAAAGGCTGATCGATAATGAACTTCGTCACCAATTCGATTAAGACGGTAACCGATCAAGAGAATGCGTTCAGATTTCAAGCGTCTAACTGAAATCAGGAACCCTCCCTCGCGCTGATTTATAAAGAAACTAGCATAACGTTTATATTCGATATGAACGCAAGCGAATTTTCTTTACGAAAGGAAACAAAAAGTGGTGTTTACACAGCTATTTGTAATAAACTTGAAATATTTAATTCCTTCGTTTAGAGTTTTAAATAATTATTGAAATATTATTAAGAACTTTATATATGATCTAAATGTAAATTTCGTAATTTTTTTACGTGTCTATTAAGTTCTTTCGCAAAAATCATGTCTCACTGTACTTTTTAAAATACAGATCGATAAATAGTTTAAAGAAACTTAATAACAACATAGATATATTTTTTGAATTTGTTCCTATAGACAAGTTTGTTATCTAGAAAAATCCAAAATTCGTCTGTCTGTATCAATCGTGTAATACTTTCCCGGAAATTCGTTAAAATTGACTTTCGTGTACGCCGGCTTTGAAGGGTAGTTCTATTGACTAGCTAAAACGAATATCTGCTGGAAAAAAATGTACGTATCACATATTTTCAACC
>NW_017136397.1:0-399 GCF_001652005.2 Ceratina calcarata | reverse complement strand
AATTTGTATTTTGGTTTATTCCAAAAACGGACAGAACTTTCTGATAGACCTAATAATAACGTTCTGTTATAAAGGAGAAATGTTGCTAGTCGAAGGGGTTATTTGCTCTCGCAACGTCAACTATATCAATTTCTAAGGAGCTGTACGTTCCATTTTCCTGTTCGAGACGCGACGACGGCCCCTCTTCCATCTGACATCGTAGCCCTCTTTTTACCTTTCAATCTAAGCGTTACACAATCTTCGCTATCCCCACTTTCATCGGCGCGGAAAACAAGGTGATATTGGAGGCACGCTGGCCGGCCGGTCGAGTACCGGGAAACTAGACTCCATCGGAATTGTTCATCCCTTCTATCCGTCGTCATTGTAATAAAAAAATACTATCCCCTCATCATACATACA
>NW_017136396.1:0-399 GCF_001652005.2 Ceratina calcarata | reverse complement strand
CTCGTTTCCAGGGTCTCGTCCACTTCCTCAGGCGCTGATTCGTAGGACGAGGCGGAGCTGGAGTCTTCTTCATCTTCTATAACATCTTGCCTTTGGGCAGGAAGACGCCTCCTTTTGTCGCTAATTTGTTTTATGGTCTTGGACGGAAGGAACTCCTGTATTCGCTTGTTTGGCTAGCGATTGTTTCCAAACCTCTCGTTCAGCTCGATGAGCTTTTGGGTTTCCTCTTCCGTCCAACTCTACTCCCGGCCCTCTCCGGGTTGGCCGCTTGCATCCGTTTGGTATTTCTCACGTTCGCGTGCCTATGTCGCTCATGTTGTGAGAGTCCACTTTTGGTTTGAAAGGCGCTCCCACAGGAGACACAACTGAATCCCCTGTCACCCTCGCTGTCCACTTCTC
>NW_017136395.1:0-399 GCF_001652005.2 Ceratina calcarata | reverse complement strand
GGGGGGGGGGGGAGAGAGGTCCTGAATAACGAAAGTTTGCTCGGTAATTTCGACAACGACTGGGCTTGTAACGAGTTACACCAAAATATAGTGGAACAAAGCTCGGCGCGAAATGAACTTCGAAGGAGCTGGGCCAGTTTTTTAATTAGTATCCCACTGGGACCTCGACCTCGTTAATAGATTCCTGTTTACTATTTTTTTTCCCTTTATCCTTTTAACCGAACTTTTCCGAACGCTGTGTTAAAATTTGTTCAGACGTTAACCACTGATTATGCCAGCCTGTGCTCTCCTTATTTAAAATTCCAAACAAAGAAAATTAGCTTCTTATATTCTAGTTAAAATAATTCTCAGATTAAATATATGTAGAAAATTTCATAGAAAAATATGAAACGTCAGAGC
>NW_017136394.1:0-399 GCF_001652005.2 Ceratina calcarata | reverse complement strand
GTTCTGTGTATGAATCATTACTCTAATGATCATTTTAATTTTATTACTTCTTCTTCTTCTTCTTCTGAATCTTTCGGCCTTATTTACAGAACTTCTAAATCTTTTTATAATTCCGATATCCTAAAAATACTTTATTGCTCTCTCGTTAAAGATGTCAATCACCGATTTTGATGGAATTTGGCAGACACGTAGTCCTCACAAAAATATTTGACACCTATTTTTATATCGGGGCATTAAAATGGTAAAAACCTACATATAAAAAATAAAAAGGGGGTTTGGGTGGCATAACATATTTTGACGTATAAGTCGAGAACTATAATAGGCAAATAGTTACAATTGCTGATGACATAACAGAGAAACTGAAAGGTTTCCTGTCTGCTATGTCTGACCATAATCTAC
>NW_017136393.1:0-399 GCF_001652005.2 Ceratina calcarata | reverse complement strand
ATAACTACACGAACTACAGCTACGCGAAGGAGAAGGTGGGGTCACGCTTGCGACTCTGGCACGGTGCGCGTACTTAATCTAACTTAGCCTCTTCTACTATAGCTACGCGACGCGGGATCTGGCCACTACCAGATCTTTCTCGGCGGTTCGGTTTTGTGCCCGTGAAGCGGACCATGGCGCTAGGAGGCATCGCTATCCAAATGATAGCGGGCTCTACCCGTGACTCTAATACCCGTGTAGGTTTACCGAAATGGTAGCCGGGTGGCCTCGAGTTGCTCTTGTCACTTCGCTTAGTGACAACAGCCGCAGACCACTGTTCGTGGAAGGCACGTCCTCACGTATGGAGGTTCCTTCCCCCGAACAGAGGTTTTAAAAAATCACTTAACCTAATAAGTGCGT
>NW_017136392.1:0-399 GCF_001652005.2 Ceratina calcarata | reverse complement strand
GTTATTTAAAACAGATTTTTTAATCTGCTACCAGAAATATTTTATTTAAATAAAAATCCGCAGTTTAATTATTATGTATATATGTATATATCTAATGAATTGTCGAAAGCTTTACCTGTAATTGCCATCTTCCTTGGTCATGCTGATACACGTAGCATTATTGCGACAAGTTCCCGGATGTTCGTCGCAATAAGTGAGCTTCTCGGTGCAGAGATCGCCGGCCCATCCAGGCTCGCAGCGGCAGTCCCATGGCCGTTTGCAGGAACCGTGGACACAGCCGGGATAAGGAACGCATTCGGTGCAGTTGGGTCCTGTCCAGCCCACGCGGCACCTACATGTCCCCGGGCGACGACAATTGCCGTGCTCGCGGCTGCATCCTTGCGAGCAAATCGCTGCGGA
>NW_017136391.1:0-399 GCF_001652005.2 Ceratina calcarata | reverse complement strand
TTAAAAAGTAAAATCGAATGGGAGAATGATAAAGTCGATCTATCGAGTATGAAAAAATTTGATGTTGTAATAGGAAGATTTTCGATAAGATCTTAGAAACAAAGGCGATAGTAAGAAAATTATCGTAGAGAGAAACTAATTAATTGATTGCAGTTGGTAACCATCCTGAACGATAAACTTTTGCTCTTTGATTAATCCCGAGATATCGACCAGTCGTTGCAATGCTATATTGTTATTATGTGAACCATGTGTATCATCTTTTTATAAACTGCGGTTGATATCTTAATCGTCGGATTTACTTTTTACTTCGTATGTAAAATACCATTTATTTTTGAAATAAATTAACTTGTACATTTCGACAATTGTATCTCTTACATTCATTCCTCCAGAGTCTTCAGT
>NW_017136390.1:0-399 GCF_001652005.2 Ceratina calcarata | reverse complement strand
TGTGGTTTATCAAACGGGTCACGGGCTGATAGCATCATTGTAATTACTCTATCACGCAGTCTCCTCGGTTCAACACACTAAAAGAAAGGAGGGTTCATTTTCGATTTCTCTTTGTCGCGCGTTTATGATGATTAACGAGCGCATCGCATGTGCGTTTGCGAAAATTAGATCTTCTGTTCAAGATACAAAGTCGAAGAAAGTGTTAACACGATTTTCGACCTTTTTCTCCACTAAACAGGGTAAATCTACGTATCTTGCCTCTTTTATTTCTATGTATTTTCTAATGAGTAATATTTCTTTAAAAAATCATGTTTTAAAATAGAGCCATCAATGATTTTGATAAATAATTTATATATACGCTAAATAATACGTTTAGAGTTTAAGGGTAGAGTATAGAAT
>NW_017136389.1:0-399 GCF_001652005.2 Ceratina calcarata | reverse complement strand
GTTTAATCCTCGTTCCATCGACGATATCGAATATTTCATGCGCCCTTAGCACTGCGGTTACTGTGAATTTCCATGCTTGGAAATTCTTTCCATCGAAACGTTTAACTCCCTTGCTCAACGCATGTTCCAACATTTTTCACCACTCAAAATATTCACTTTACCGCTCTACGATAGAAAAACGCGAGTCGCTTTTCGTTTTCACGAGTTTGCAAATCTCTCGACTGCTACCGATCGACACAGATTACCGTTCTTTCACGAAACTGTACGCGATTCTTCACGCGCTACGTGCCTTGCTCGCACGCTATTTCACAGAATGGCCGAACTTTGACCACGTGCAATATTTCGCACAATCAAATAAATGTTACGTACTTTGAACCAGCCTGGGCCCATAACCTGTTG
>NW_017136388.1:0-399 GCF_001652005.2 Ceratina calcarata | reverse complement strand
GCCGGGACACCAGAAATTCCAGGAGGCGAGTTCTCTTTCAGCATTTGTTTTACAGTGTATTCGACCTCCTTGTCTGTGATGTTCAAATCATTACACCGTGTGAAATTGCCAATTTTCACCTTCTCATCGACAGGTGATGGAAAGAGATCGTCTAGGATACGTCTTAATACATCCAGTTCTACATACTCGGTGAGCGGAATACGAGTGAAATTGTCTTTTTTCGTTGCCCATGTATAGGGTCGTCCCCAGGGATCACCGTCGATCGTAGGCATGACGGATTGCCACTGCGAGCTTTTAATCTTGTTGATAGAATGTTTAAGTTTTTGTTTGATTTTGTTGTTTGATTATATTGTAATTCAGCGGCGTTAGCTATTGCATGAGGAATTTTATTTCTATATG
>NW_017136387.1:4913-8189 GCF_001652005.2 Ceratina calcarata | reverse complement strand
TCTCTCTCTCTCTCTCTCTCTCTCTCTCTCTCTCTCTCTCACTGCGTACAATGCCCTGATAAATGCTCGAGCAGAAGCAGTGCAGCCTTCGACGTAATAGACAGTTTACATTCAGCAATTCCGGTGAACAGCGGAACGTTTAGTAGTGGTAACCGATCGTTACACCTACCATCCGTTCCCGATATCCCTGGCCCTCTCATGAGTTACTGAATCCACGATCAGCGCCGGAGCACAGGCGATACGAAAATTTACAGTCTGACGATCAAAGCCGGTCAAGAACCGGGCATTGTTTGCAGAAACGCTCGAGTTACATGAATAAATCCGTGCATAAATTATACCTCGGAGTTACGTACAGAAAACAACCACTAAAAACGCTTCATAGTTTTCTTTTTTTATATCTCCACTTATTTTGGGTCAATTTGTAATCCAATTGAAGATACAAAATTATATCGAATTTTCATTATTAATAAAAATTGAGTCATTTTTTAATACAATTAAAAAATCTGCAATCCTGCTTTTTAGTGTTTTTGTATTTTCAATGTTTACATAAATATTTGTGTAATTTTTATGTAACAATGGGCTCGTATAATGAGAAGGAATCCATCGGATTCAGCTTAACGAACAGCAAACAAAAATTCTGCTGAATTTAAAGAGAGAGAGAGAGAGAGTTCTTAATCGAATATGAAAATAGAAAGAGCGAAACCCGAAGGTGGAACACGCTCGGTTACTCTGAATAGTCGGAAATGTTGGCCGATGAAAATATTTCGAGTAGCTAACCAATCGAACGGAGCTTTTTTCAAATTGTTCACAGATCCATAAACAGCGCCCGGTGAGAAGGATACGCGTTTAGGGTAGGCTGGGTTTCATAGGTGCATTACATGCTCGAGGTGATGTCTAAGAGAACCGATACACCGGCGTGTTGCACGTTTAGGAGTCCTTCGCTCGCTTTCCGCAAGCTATATCAGGTCGTAAGTGCAACGTGATACTCCATCGGTAACGAAAATGGCGTATTTACACGTGACCAACATAACTTGGTTTTGCTTAGATTTTATAAATCATGCTTAAATTAATTGTAAGCATCAGCTTTTAATTATTGCTTTTGACTCTAAATCCTACATTAATCATAAGTCAATCGGTACCAAAGTCAACGAAACGAGCTTCATTTCTTAATGGCGAAATATTGATATATAAATTAACCACAGAGTCGAAATTATTCGCTAAAATGTCTGACATTTGAACTATACTTTGGCTACTAGTACAGCTTTCAAGGAAGGATTCGGCCCCTTCTTAGGGCAACCAGGCAGACATCGACATTTTGGTATTCAGAGTCGTTACTTATATTTAAGACCGCTTTAACTTAACTTAATTTAAGCAATTGCTTATGTCCCTGTTTCCTGTATAAGGAACTGGAAACATGGGATAGACAGGGATAGCAAATGCTTAAGACGATCGTAAGACTAACGACTCTGAAGATTGGCATATGTCTACCGAAGGTACCCAATGACATTTGAAGTTTTCGCTTAAAATTATTAATACTAGTTCTTTTCCATTTTTGATACTTCTTCCATTCTTCATTCCATCTTTAATACTTCTTTTTCCACTCATATCTGCACTCTTATCCACTTCGTCACACCACTTTTTCACAATTTTCTTAAAACACTCAGACATGCATAATGTCCACTCACTCAATTGGAAGACACTAGTGTCCAATGATGAAATAATGATGATGAATTAATGCTTCGGGCTACTTTATAAATCACCGATATAATCATTAACGATTAGGTGTCTTCAGGCTAGTAAAAGACAGGGACTGGAAACATGGGATAGACAGGGATAGTAAATGCTGAAGACGATCTTAAGAATAAGCAACCTTGAGTCCTGGAAGAAACAATACTTAAGGGGCAAAACTGCCCTAATCCCAGCCATGGATCCTGAAAAACCGCATAAACAATTAAACTGTTACATCGAACATGAAAAAACAAAACCACCATAAAAACCATCTGTCATAATCAAATACTCCGTTTTATTTGAACGTTTTTTGCATAATCAGTTCTAACATCAAATTACTAGTACATCCGCACGAGATGACATGTTCGATGTATCAGTTGATAAAATGGTGGCTCTAAGATAATAATCGTGCAACTTTTAATCCCATCGCTATACTCCTCGTAGCTTGGAATCGAGCTAAGTTAAACGAGCGGTAGTCTGCGAACTTTTCACGACTTCGAACTTCGGTCGCAACGGTTAATCCGTTTGGTAAAGCGTGCGCGATCGTGGGATGCACGAGGAACGAGGCGGCTATCAAAATAACGAACCTATCTCATTTCAAAGTGCCTTACTCGCGCCTGGCTGAGTCTGAAACGAGCCGAGCGATCCCCGTGCACGTGCAACCTGGCCTTTTCACCTGAAGACTCGACCCATCTGCTCCATTGACGATCATCAACCCTTACCGACCCTCCCACCTACCCTCTGGGATCGTTAGGTGTGCCGCCAAAAATTCAAGGAATCAATGACCAACGGGTGTGCGATCTTCGATTCGGTTTACCAAAGATTTCCCCTTCACCGCTCACGAATGTGACCGTTCAATCGGTCACTGATCCACGCCATTCGTGGCTCACACAGAAAATACAGCGGTTGACCAATCAAAGTGTGCTCCCAGGTTTTTACAACTCGACTAATTCCAACATTTATTGTCAACGATCATTCTATGTTGCAAAGCACCAGTTCTCGTCCGATCACTGAAGTTAAACAGCAATGAGTGAAGTTACTAAAATAAGAAGCAATATTTAAGGGACTGGAAGGGGTGAACTACCCCGTTGATTCAAAATATAAGAATTAATAATAAACGGAGGGGGGAGTAAATATGGTCGCTCTTGGTGAATCCCAGTCACGTTATATCCAGGACAACTTTGATTCCCCTCCAGTTACTTCGCTCTTTGTTAAGAAAGTTAGAACGTTTCATATCTCCCAAGATTTTTGAAAGAGTTATCGATAATTCATTTTAAGTCGTACATTACAATTGGAAACGCGGGAGTTCCGCGAGAAGACAAACTTCGGAGATGGTTTCTTCAGCCGACGACAAAGTGAAATACATAATGCATGCCTGGCTGGAACATAATTAAACGAGCGGAGGGAAGTTTTAACGGATTTACTTTGTTCCATACCAAGGGTAGGCAATTGTTCTTACAGAACTACGAATATTACCCAACCGTCTTACCTTTGTCAGGACATAATCGACTCACCTCTCGTAAACAACTACATTCTTAATAAATAAAT
>NW_017136387.1:0-3582 GCF_001652005.2 Ceratina calcarata | reverse complement strand
CACTGTTAAAAACAAGTTAGTAATTCATCGTACAAAATTAAACAGTTCATCTCTTGTAACATGTAAGTAACGTTTTTACAATAAAAAAACTGAACACTCATTGTTAATTATCACAATTATTATTAATTATCTCCACTTCCGTCGTGTTTCTTCACCCTTTCTTCTTCACATTCCTGGCTCTTCTTGTTATCATTCGTTTCTATTTTGTCCACAACATCACCTTTAGACAAATCATCGGATTTATCTGTTACATCTTCGATTTCAGGTAACGCAGCCTTGAGAGGTTTCGATCGCTCTGCCTCCGACGTATCTTTTATTTGCGCTACGCCTGTTCCTTGAGACACCTAACAATATTAAACGTAACTTAATTCAAAGAATCGTAATAAAATTTGTTATTAAACTCCGGATGAACATTTCTAAAGATGACAAAAGCTGATTTAATGAATTACCTGAAGATATATTTGTACAGGTTCTCGTTTTTCTATACTTGGTAATGAATTACCTTGATTCTTGTTTCTGAAGTACCTAATCCCGAACCCGAACGGCAAATATATAGCTGCACTCGATAGCCAAAACGGTATTGTGATTATAACAATACACACGACTAAGTAAAACATACACTTTACGATCCATCCATAGGTGAACGGCAGATCATCTAAAGAAATATATTATTAAATATAGAAAATATATACATAGAAGTTTCAATATACATCAAACGTTGGAGCACTGATTTATAAGGATTAGGATCCTCACTCGTGTAAATATTAAAGGAGCAATGAGAGGAAATGTTAAACTTGTGAGTAAGAAATTGAAAAAAAAAGGATCTTAATAATTAAAACTAATTTAATTAGTGTTTGTGTTAATATATTATACTTACTGTATGATGGGTATTTCACATGTTAATAATTATGAGTAATGGTGAGGATTAACACTAAACTAAATTTAATTCTAATAATTACCTGTTGCGTTTCTTATAAATACAGATATGATCGTGCCCACGTGTGTGATTGGATAGAGAATTACGGTTGTTATAAAATGTGACATCGCGAACGCCGGAGTGACTTTTAACTTCGGATTCAACATCATCGTTTTATAATACTGTTCGCAATCGTCATGATCTACAAACCCAGCTAACGATAATAATAAAAACTATCGATAACGATTAGTAATAATTAATATAAAAAGATTGTACGTATTTACAGAACAATGAAACGAATTTGTCCCAGTAACTCATTTTTTCTGGATGGCAGGAGATAGGCATTTCCGTGTACTTCTTCTGTTCAGCCCTGAACTTGGCTTCGGCTTCCTTCCAATAAATTTTAATTATAAATAATTGCGGGTAATAAATACTACATTCACTATGGAAAGGCACAGCAAACTCACATGCAAACGGGTTAGTTTCACTCACTTGTATCAGATGCCACCAAGTCATAAAGAAACTTAGTATAAACATGATTTGTATAAGAGCGACGATGGGGAGTCTCTGACCCCATTTGAACATTTTAAAAGAACAGAATACCATCAGCATGGCAAATAGAATTAGAGCTCCGTCGGGCTACACAATATCCGTAAATGTATTCCTTGTAAATGTAAACCCAGACGATTAACTCTGTACTTACATTATTCTGTACTGTTTCAAATAACATGCCAATACCTTGTTGGAATAGATCAAGAATATATCTACCTCCATGGCTATTTATATAATCGAATCGAGGCTTCTTTATTATGTTACTCAATATTTCATCGATGTCCCTTAAGGACGTTTTGTTCACTGGGAAGTTCTCGAGCGTTTTCATCTCGGCATGAGTCATTTCAATCTCTAGTATCCCGGATATCGATATCTCATCTTTATCCTGCGATTAAGATTCACTGATTTTTTTTAATTAATCAAATGTTAGTTCAGTCTCTCAATCATTAGTTCAATCAACCAGTGTTTAGTAATTATAACACACATTTATGTGAGTCAAGCCTTGGATGTTATTAAGTGCAGAGGTAGATATGATTAGTTTTGATTAGATATTATTGTGTTGGAACTAAGTTCTCATAGTCAGGCAGTCAAGCAAATGCATTTCAGATTGCAAGCATTGCAAAAACGGTTTTATATGTTGCATCAGTATAAAATTAGTCAAGGGAGAGGAAAGAGCAAATGCATTTCAGATTGCAAGCATTGCAATAATGGTTTTTATATTTTGCATCAGTAAAAAATTAGTCAAGGGAGAGGAAACAGCAAATGCATTTCAGAGTGCAAGCATTGCAATAAAGGTTTTTATATTTTGTATTAGCATAAAATTAGTGAAGGAAGAGGAAAGGAAGTTGAGAGGTTGAGAGGATGTACGGGGAAACAATTTACAAAAATAAATTTCAAAAAACACACATTAATCAACATTGCATAATTAAAACGAAAGGCAAATCAGCCTCGAGTTAGGCAGAATAATAAATTTTCCACCACCTACAACGTTCAAACTCGCATAGCATTTAACCAACTCCATGGTGAATAAAAGGAGTCAAGCGAGTTAAGAGGATGAGAATGTAAGTGGAAACAATTGTAAGATTGGCACACAAAAATAGAAAACATCAGGATTAAATTAATTAATGTTAAGGTACATTGCATGATTAAGATGTAAGGCAAGAACTCAGCCTTAAAAATAAATTCAAGGTAAAATAACAAATTTTCAATCACATGCAACGTTTAAACTCGCATTCAACCATAAATAAAATCCACCAAATATCAAAATATGCAAAACAATTCTTCAAACTGTATAAAATCATTAGCACTTACTTGTATATGAATATTCGCCAGCAATAGGTTGACTAACCGTTTATAGAAAACAGCTTCATGCATGCTGTAATTATTATCTGCTTTACGACTCTTTACTGCAGTCGATATTTCAGTATTCTCTTCCCTAGAAACAAATTTCATTTAGTTTCACATCAAAGAAAGAATGAGAATTCTAAGTTTTAAAGATCAATTAAAAATTAATACGAACCCATTCATGGGAACATCTTTTAGTACTTGCTCGTTTTGTTCTTTGTAGTAAAATGAATGAGGGTCCAAAATATCCTCTGGCCNATCGCATATTACAAAATCTGCAGTCTATCAAATTGCAAGATTCGCGAGTTCCGTTAATTATTAATAAGAAATATTAATTATTAATATAAATACTAACAAAGTATCTTCGAAATAATTCTCGTTGTAACCGTCGTCGTCGACTTCGCAATGGACGATCGCAAGCATCGCCAAAGCGTGAACGAAAACGAACGTTCTTGAACACCTCATAACGGCAAGTGTTACGTTCGCATAATTAACGTTCTAAAAATACTGATTCCATCAATTCTGTACTATTCGTCCTCGTAAGTCGTAAAGCTGTTAAAGAATACTCTGGTCACTCGCACTGTGCGCGTCGGTCGGCGGCCATCTTATCTCTGGCTTCGGCTTCGGCGTCGGTAGTGGTCGATATAACTCGATAGATATCGATACTTCTCGCCTTTCTGATACAGCGATCGGAATTTAAGTTGGCAGCATTGGTGACGCGATCGTGAATTAAAAATTAACAATAAAGTGCAAAACTTAATTAATTATGT
>NW_017136385.1:0-399 GCF_001652005.2 Ceratina calcarata | reverse complement strand
TTGCAAAGTAGATAGCTTTATTTAATTGTTAATTGGCACGATGCATAGTTACTCCGTGTTGAAATAATCCGTCTTGATTATAAAAAGGAGAGATTACGTTCTTGTCGAAAGAATTATAGACGACACTAATTTAATTTTCTCCCGTTTCTTATGGTCCGCGATAGTCTCTTTGTTCAGAGGGAATCCAAGATGGGAACCAATTCAGAATTCTGCTGACCAAAGGTAACACGGCGAGAGGAAAGTTTCCCGAAGGCAAAAAGGAATGTAACTACGATATAAAAGTTTGCAGACCATTGTTTCCCGAATTGCTGAATCTCAACGTTGCGTTGCGCTAATCATCGTTCAATTTTATTATCATCCCCATATTACTACTTTATAATTAAAAGTAACCAAGGCATA
>NW_017136384.1:0-399 GCF_001652005.2 Ceratina calcarata | reverse complement strand
GTGAAATATAATTCCTGTCTTGTTCGAACTATGTATTTTTACTATGAGCAAAGATTCCTAAGAGAAGGAAACCGGGATGACAAACACTTTTAAAACGAATGTTTAAAGAAACTTGTGAGTGTGCCAGGAAGAAACAGACGACTTCGAGGAGGAAACGTGTTCGATTCAATGTTTACTTCCGGTCTCCCGCGAAGCTGATCGTGTCTTTCTTTTCGGAGGACGTATCGCGACAGGAATGATAATTTCGTGCAAACACACCACTTAACGCCTCGGCTCTCTCTTTCTATCATTCATTCCATTCCTGTTATTTGTCTTTTCCCTTTTTCTGTTACGAGATTTTTATCTGAATGAATCTTTAAACATAAAGTATTTTATTTTTAAATATTAAATTGGGCTGAT
>NW_017136383.1:0-399 GCF_001652005.2 Ceratina calcarata | reverse complement strand
TAAGACGATGTGACTAGAATTGTGGCACAAAAACTTCAATAACTCAGAAACTAATCATTTCCAAACCTACGTTAATATAACTTTCTCATCTTCTCTAAGCATTAGGAATCTATTCCTATAATTTTACCCATCATTTACCAAACACTCTGTGTATAAGAAATCATGTGCAACTGCTTTCTGATCGAGGATGCTATTGCTCACCACTGAAATGGTAAATATCCTTCAAGCCATTCCCTGAAACTCGACGTGTTTTCGTTTGCCCAATCACGTTATTTGATTGCGATTCAAAATTACAGACCCTTCACTTCCATACATAATGTAGCAACGTTATAAAAGAAAAACAACTGTTCAGAGTTTCTATTTTTGGCCGAAACGTTTCCTCGATTATTTTGAAAAAAA
>NW_017136382.1:0-400 GCF_001652005.2 Ceratina calcarata | reverse complement strand
GTTTAATACTAACTATAAAAATGAATTAGGAATATATTACAAAAGGAACAGTCCCTCGCCTCCCATATTAATTATTTGACTTTCTACAGATAGTCCTTCGTACGTACAACCACATTTGCTCTCTCGATATCCGGCAGTCGTTCGCCGATCCGTTCTCTATTCGCCTGTCGTAACGATTACTACCGTTTCCAGAATTCACGAATATTAGCCATCGATACCTTCACCAGGTGGCTGACGTAGGTCTCTCGACAGCGGAACTTCATGCAAAAGTAATATGCAAAATATGCAAAAATATATACGAAATATGTGCAAAATATATGCGCGACATATGCAAAATAGGGAAACCAATTATACAGTGTACATATATATATATTTTCATTTTATGGACAGTAAGTTGATG
>NW_017136381.1:0-400 GCF_001652005.2 Ceratina calcarata | reverse complement strand
ATATGCAGAAGCTTGAGAACGTTGTAATTACGAGGGAAATAAAATTATCTTTAATATACCTAAATAATATATGATTAAGCTTGTACAAGTCTCATCTGTATTCCTGATCGTTTATCATTTTACTTTAAAATAATTGATACTCTATCAATTCTGCTAATCGATTAGTTATTGCAGGTTCAAGCTTGTTTCGCAAAAAATAATTTTTAAGGAACGTTTTAATTCAAGAAATATTCACTATTAACAATTTCATATGATACCTACTGAAAAGCACTGTACGTACATAAAAAGGCAGAGTGTTAATCACAGTAATTGATTGCTGCTTACTTACAGATACATAAACTTGTTACTTTCAAACTGTGTGAAATGAAAGGTGCTTCGGACTATTGAATGGCAGTATATT
>NW_017136380.1:0-400 GCF_001652005.2 Ceratina calcarata | reverse complement strand
TACCTATTGTAATCGCGAGCACCGATCAATTCGATTTGTCAAATGAGCCACCGATCTGGCAACAATTGAAATAGTGGTTTCCTACAGCTACTCGCACCTCTTCTAGTCCGGTAAAGGAGAATCTCATAATTGTAAATTTATAACCCTAGTCATCATTCTATCTGTAAATATAAGTTGAACTTCATTGTTCCACTCATTTATCTGAGTAACTTCTGGTTTCCCATCATTTGCGAGTCCTCCTCCTCCCAAGGAGACGCGAACTCCTCTCTCCCGAATACACCAGAGGAGTATTCGGTTATAATATAGTTTGTAATTTAATGATTTTCCTTCTTTGATCACGAGCGGAACGTTCCTTATTTTTATTTGTTATCTCTCGTGCTTGTTTTATATATGTTTCATG
>NW_017136379.1:0-400 GCF_001652005.2 Ceratina calcarata | reverse complement strand
TATCGAGGGTTCGAATCCCTCCCCCACCGCCAGAATCTGATAACTGCACCCTAAGACGTAAGCCCTGCGCGCACGCCCTGACATAGCGCCAAGCGCATACAGTCCTGCTATCTTGAAACGAACGAGCCGGTCTGATGCTTCATTCTCCACCTGTTCTCCGTCTTTGACCGGCACATTGTTGACTCTAGTAGTCAACAGCCTAAACCCCTTAAGTCGATTCCAGCCTCTTTTAGCCGACTGGAAAAGCCTATAACTCGATCAGGTGCGTCTTTCTTATTAACGCCCAGTGCGCCGCCGAAAAATCGTAGAAGACGAGCAATTCTTCTCGGTCTTTTACCCGCTTTTCATGGCCGCTGGTATTGGTCGCCCTATTTTGCCAGCATCCCCTTGAGCGCCTTAT
>NW_017136378.1:0-400 GCF_001652005.2 Ceratina calcarata | reverse complement strand
TTCATTATTCTCTTCAATTTTATTATCACGAGATTTACGTTAATCCTGCCTGTTCGATTGACTGTTTCAAAAGCTGAGGCAAGCTGACTTTTACGAATTTCGTTGAGATTGAAAAGTCAGTTTGCCATCGAATCACCAAGTGATTGATTCCAGGTTCGCATGCAGTTGCAGACATACCATATACCAAGCGATTACCAGAGCAAAAGCAGAGTCTCTTTAGGACCGTGGGGGCCCGTGCGTGGATCGAACGTTATGGTCCGATAGTTCGGAGACGATAAAGGTTCGGATAGGAAATTTGCTGTGTTAGTTAAACCCTCATCAGCAGATAGGAACGAGGAAATATTCGAAATGTTCAGGCATCGTCTATAATTCTACATTTATCAATTTAACCCATTCGCTG
>NW_017136377.1:0-400 GCF_001652005.2 Ceratina calcarata | reverse complement strand
TGAACAGCTGAATTGCAGTATCGATCATTAATTATGATATTTAAGATAAAAATCATGCAATGTATCTTCCTGAATGATTTTCTTCAATATTTGGTTACTTGATATTTAAATGAAAAACTTGAAAGTACTGTTCGTTAGTATTTCTATAATTTTAGTAAAACTCAAAGGTTAATTCTTCGGTAGCTTGCGAAAGCAATATTATTAGTTATCGACGTAATGACGCAAATGTGCGATTAAATAACTGAACGTTGGCATTTAAAATGACATTTCAGCCAATGTATGTTGAATTTACTCTACCTAATACGAGTAGATTCGTTTTTAATGAAAGACAAATGTAAAGTCATACATTTTATATTGAATGTTGGATTTGGCAATAATTACTAATTGCTTATTATCGGAT
>NW_017136376.1:11671-12753 GCF_001652005.2 Ceratina calcarata | reverse complement strand
ATGTATGTATATGTATATGTGTATATACACACATACACATATATATATACACACATATATATATGTGTATATGTATATATATATATATACACACTATTACACACATACACATAGACAATGAAATAGTACATATATGTGTATATATATACACATACACATAGACAATGGAATAGTGTATATTTTCTGCATTGATATGGTGTATCCTGATCATTTTTGCCAGGCGCGTATTTGCGTCCATAGTCTATACTGATGACATCTGCTGAGCGCGTATTTGCGTCCATAGTCTACAGCGATGACTTTCGTTGGACGCATATGTGCGCCCATAGCACTCAAAGGGTTAATAATTGATACATCAATCTTTCTCGTAAATAGGCTTAATATTTACATAGTACAAGACATAAGGGAATCGAAATTCCTAAATGTCGAAAACGCTCGTTGAACAAAATCATTGCGAGGCCAGAGACGAGTTACGAGTAGGAAAAGTGCCTGCGGACACATTTGAAGGCATTATAAATTAGGCGACGTTGCAACAGGGCTACTGTACCCTACCCTCGGTTAAATGTCCACGGCACTACTCGTTCCTTACCACCTACAATTGCCAGTGGAGATCTCACAAGTAGATAAAGATAAAGAAAAAGTACAACGTGATCAATAAAGATAGATAGATATGAAAGAAGTACTTACATACCGCGCGTGAAGAAAATGATCATACTATAATGCAAATTCGTCGTAAAAATGGGAAAGTACTTATTTCTCAATTTGATATGAAAAAAGAACTGAATTTATTCACAAAAGATTTGAGAAGAAAAAGAAAATAAGGAATCAAGACGGATTCACGTATCTTCGAATTCCTGGCGACTAATGAGACCGTCAATCTTTCCAGGAAGGAATATTCCAATTCGTACGAAGACACATGCACCTCATGCGTATTAAGTAGATAGTAAAGTGATACGTCTGTACCTCGTATGTGACATTCTCCAATTTATAAATAATATGAACGGCATTGCTACTATTACAGCCTACTTTAATACATAGCCATGCTGAGAATAAAATGGCAACACCGCGAGAGTCCAGATTTCGTG
>NW_017136376.1:8144-10059 GCF_001652005.2 Ceratina calcarata | reverse complement strand
TTACAGGATAGGTAAAATTATGAAAAATGTGAAAAGAATCAGAATTGGACTTACTTTTTCGTTGATCAGTGCACCTGCTCCTAGAAGAACATCAATGGGTCGGGTCGACCTTCGGTACTCGAAGATGAAAACACATGGTCCGCAGCAGCTAATGCTTGGAGCAAGTTACTGACTTGCCGATTCGTTTCTTGTCATCACGATCACTGTCACTTTCCCACTAGCAAATTTTCACAAAACAAAAATTGTCACTTTTACACTTTACAAATTCACTGCTATTTTTCATTTCACAAATCCACTGTCACATTGCACTCTGCAATTTAAAATTTGCATACACGTTTTTATTTTAATTCTTAGTTCCGATCGGAATACCGTTCGCGGAACAATTCCAATGCTATCGCTATCGGAGTATAACTCACTTACGCGTAAATAACGAACATATTAAAATATTTCCTGTTTGTTATGACACGCAACGTTTTGTTTAGTGACGCAAGGCAAAACCAAATGACCGCTCGCACGCAGATTTTCTTCCAGAATATGTTTCCCCACTCGGTGGACGTGTTCGTTACAGAAAATGTGTTCGTAATTTTCAACTAAACCCGACCTTCATTTCCTTGTCATCCTTAGAAGTTCCCTACGTCCAGCACACTCGAACCGATGACAAGAGACAGCATCCAGATATGCACTTACCAGATGCGAACGACTGAATTTGCGTATTGTCGTACACATCCTGCGGGGCGCGCGCTGTTCGAGACCTTGCCAATTGTAAAAAGAAAAAAATCTGACTCTCTTTGATTACTCTTAAAAAGACGTTGGCGACAATAAACACTGCTTCTTACAAATTCAGCGCTGCAAAACATTTCCTTCAACGTTTCGTGCTGCCTGATGTGATGCATACCAATGGGTCGTAACTTACGAATACCTTAATTTCACAATAACCGTGGCACATTTCAATCAGTCGTCGAATACGACTGTAATAGTATTTATAACTTCCATTGCAATTGAGTTATGAATTTTTTTGGAATGGAAAAAGTTGCATTAATCATTATGCGAATACGACTCGGGAGTGAGCATCACGTTCGGCAGTAGTTATAGGAAACGTAGAAGGTAATCATTTTCTGCTGTGAATTTTTGGAAGACAGTGTTTCTTGCCGTCAACGTTTTTTTAACAGTATTCGAAGAGAATCAGAGCATTCCTTTTTACTATTTTATGCCATGGACTCGGTCAGCATGCGTCCAGCAGAATGTGTATGACAAAAAGCAAATTCAGTCGTTCGCATCTGGTAAGTGCATATCTGGATGCTGTATTTTGTCATCGTTTCGAGTCTGTTATACGTGGAGAATTTCTAAGGATGACGAGGACATGGAAGTCGGGTTTAGTTGAAAAATACAAACACATTTTCTCTAACGAACTTGTTCCCGAGTGGGGAAAGATTTTCTGGGAGAAAATCTGCGTGCGAGCGGTCATTTGGTTTTGCCTTGCGTCACTAAACAGAACGTTGCATGTCCTAACGAACACGAAATATTTTAATATGTTCGTTATTTACGCGTAAGTGAATTATAATCCGAGAGCGGCAATGGAATTGTTCCGCGAACGGTATACTGATCGGAACTAATAATTAAAATAAAAACGTGTAATCAAATTTTTAATTGCATAGTGCAGTGTGACAGTGGATTTGTAAAATGAAAAGTGGCAGTGAATTTGGAAAGTGTAAAAGTGACAATTTTTGTTTTGCGAAAATTTGCCAGTGAAAACGTGACAATGATGATAAGGAAAAAAATGTGCAGGTCACTGACTTGCTTCAAGCATCAGCTGCTGCTAGCCATGTATCCTATCTTCGAGTGCCGAAGGTCGACCCATTGACCCATTGACGTTCTTCTAGGAGCAGGTGTACTTACCAACGAAAAAGTAAGTCCA
>NW_017136376.1:3399-5665 GCF_001652005.2 Ceratina calcarata | reverse complement strand
TAATTTTACCTATCCTGTAATTTGTAAAGTTGTTTGTTATTTCATTGAGCATGTTACATTTGTTCAGTGAACGTAAGTAACGATTAATCGCTTTCTTTCCTCTGACATTTAACCAATTTGTTAGTTCGTTTTTGCATGCAATATTTCTTTAATTCTGTGCTCTTGTTACGAGGTAACCGCGCTGATAGGACCCAGGCGGTGACCGAGTGGGTTGCTCAGGCCACCAGGGTAATTTATATGATTTGGAAAAGACGCGCAGGCGACCCGGATCTAATAGTTCGTGTTATTTCTAGTAGCTGCGGGACGTGGACGACCAGGCTGGTTCTGTCCCCTTTGCCTCTTAGGAAATAGGAACAAGGTTATCAGCGTTGATACGTCTCGAGCGGCTGAGACGTATCGGTTCGTAGGATACTCCTGATATCAAGCTAATTGGAAGTAACAGAAATGAGACTTTAAACGAACTCTTCGGTATGAAATTTAGTCTATATTCTCTAATAAATACAAGTACTGGACAACTCTTAACAGTAAGAGAACTCCTTCTTCAATTTACGCAGTGGAGTCGCGGGGAAAAGCTAAAGTTATTACTAACTCACTGACAGAACTCACGTCGCGGAGAAACAGAGCCTTCGGCTGCACGAGAATTCTGAACTAGACTAATCCAAAGGGCTATGGTTTTAACCCCTTTTTATACCAAAATGAGCTCGTCGCCTGGAGTGGGAGACGACCATATAAGGGCATTTTCTAGAAGTTTCTATGCTCGCTTCGAACATGGTCCTCCCGTGGAATTAAGGGATGCGTCACCCTGAAGTGGTGCGTGACCATATAATGGCATTTCATAGAAACTTCGGCTCACCTCGGCTCTGATTCATCCGCGCAAAAGATGCGTACGTGACCAGATCCGAATGTTCTGGAAGCGTCGAGGAGGCGTACGTAACACTCGTCACGAGTGCGGCATACGGGCGAAGCAACGCACGAGGCGGTTATCGCGCTCCTGCCCGCCTTGTATACTCGTGCTCTGATTGGTCGAGGGTTTTTGTTAATAACTCGACTACCAAGCCTCGGACAACTTTCTTGAAAAGAAAAAAGTTGTTTAAAATCATCATGGCTCCTCCCCATTTTAAGGACTAATACTAGTTCTGGGACACCTTGTATTTCAATGGACAGCACTATACACCTGAATTAAAAAATTGTTAATTATCATTCCAGAGGCGTTTAAGAAGATGACAAAATGGGGTAGGGAATTTGAAGGGATGTACTTAGTCTGGGTAGGCATGAGGCCCTTCATATTCCTCTACAAATCCGAGGCGATCCAACCACTACTAAGCAGCAGCGTGCATATTGACAAAAGTTTGGAGTACCAGTATCTGCGACCGTGGCTTGGCAATGGTTTGTTAACCAGCACAGGTACGTCATGTGTATATATATATATATATATATATATATATATTTGTGAAGCTCAGTGCACAAAATAACGCGAACATTTTTGAAGAAATTATTTAAAGTTAGAGAAACGTAAAAGTGATATTATTAATCATTTATTATGTAATGATAGAAATATGTATATACTTTTATTAAAAGAAAATAAATTATCTTAGCCATTTTTTTTTCCCACAAATTTTGTCCATTTTATAGGAGCCATTATTTTTGCCCATTTTAGTGGCGCCATTATACGGGGTGTCCCAGAAAAAGCGTTAGAATCGACGAGAGGTGATTTTGTAAGTGTTTCTGAACAACAATTTCCTTTGGTAAAATACAAAGTGAGTCATGATTTTCAAATTATTAATGAAAAACACTTACCAATTAGAGCACGTGTAGGAACCGCGTTAAGTCACGGCCGAGCGTCACGATTCGAGTCAACCTACCCGTGGCTAGGCGCGGGCCCTACGCGTGTTCTCATTGGTCAGTGTTTTTCGTTAATAATTCGAAAACCATGGCTCACTTTGCATTTTACCAAAGGAAATTGTTGTTCAGAAACACCTCAAGAATCACCCTTTTCGGCTCTAATACTTTTTCTGGAACACCCTGCATTTGCCTGTTTTAGTAGGCCCAAAATATTGTCCATTTTAATGGGATCATATTTTCGTACATTTTAGTGGAATCATATTTTTAGCCATTTTAAGGCCATATTTTTGGTTCTATTTCTGTCCATTTTAGTAGGATCATATTTTTGGCCCTTTTTCGGTAATTTCTTTGGCCGCCTATTGGGATCTTTTTTGTCATTGTCGTAGCATTCGAAAAAGTTTTTTATATATTAATGAAAATTTGA
>NW_017136376.1:0-1959 GCF_001652005.2 Ceratina calcarata | reverse complement strand
ACTTTCCTTTCCTTTCTTTTCATGATCGGTCAAAAAGTAGAGTAAAAAGTGTGAAAAATTAATTGAACGAAATTAGGAAAGTCTACCCTAGCACTTTAGATTGTATAATACAATTATGAAATTTTTTAGGTGACCACTGGCATTGCAGAAGAAAATTGCTGACACCTACGTTCCACAGCGGACTTTTGGATGTCTATTTGAAAACGGTCATCAGGGAATCTGAAATATTGGTTTCCTGTTTGAGAAATGAAGTTGGCAAGACTGAATTCGATGTGGTTCCATACGCTAAGAGGGCTGCACTTGATATTATATGCGGTGAGTCACCGATTTGTTCATTTAGACATCGATAAATAGATAAATAGATGAATACGTGAATAGATGAACAGTTGAATAGATGGGTAAATATACGAACGAATAAATAAATGAAACGATGAATGAACGAATAAAATAATGAATAAATGAATAAATGTCTGAATTAACGTATGAAGAAATCATTAAATGGATGAATAAATTAATGAATGAATGAAGAAATTAATAAATGGCTGAACGAATAATTAAATGAATAAGTAGTAGTAGTAGTATAATTTTATTGTCTTGGACTTCCATCCATACAATCTTTACAATGAGCATATGTTAGTACCTTAATCTACCCTTAACTGACTAAATTAATACACTAATTGTATACTTTGGTTTGCACGGTTTTAACTTAAATGTTAAGACATAGCGATTTTGTTTTCGCTACCTTTGCTATAAAATAGCTTAATTCCCTAATAACTTCTGTGTCATGGGAGTTAAGAAGTTCCGGCAGATTGTTAAAATACTTGTCTGGTCTAAATTCCGCGTACATCGGGCATCTAATCAGTACGTGTTCTATTGTTTCATGTTCTCCCGTGTTGCATATCTTGCACATTTCATTGCTTCTCATCACGATCCCAATACCGTTACTGTCCCTTATTCTCCAGTAGAAAGGCCCTGCCAACCTTAATGGGGCATATATTCTCTTGACTCTAAGTTGAACGCCGCTCTTTAAATACTCAGCCGCCTCACCAATATCGTGGCTCATTATCCCTTTGTTAGTGACGTTGGTTGTTGTACTGTATACCCTTGTCAGGTCCTCTTGCAAAAGGTGTTCTTTAACTTTTTCGAGTATCTTATTTCTACATTCAATGATATCTTGCGGATTTGCCTCCCTCAGAATGTTCGTACATCCATATTTTTCTAATCTAATCAACAGTTGATTGTACCAGTTCCTTCTTATATCTATCGCTCCTCTTGACTAGATTTTTGTAGCATATTAATGGCTATCTATTGCCTCTCATTCTACTCAGCTTCATCAAATAGATCAGGGATCTTTTAACGACTTCGTACTCCAATTTCAACCGTCCCGTTTCCAATCTCACCATGAATCCTGGCGTACATCTAGTAACATCTAGAATTTTCTTAAGGAATTCAGTTTGCGCTTTTTCAATCTCATCCGCTTGCCATAGTCCGCACACTCCAGATCCATACAAGAGCGTCGCTATCATTACGGTGTCAAAAAGCTTCATACCAGCTCCGCACTCGGAGCACTCCGTTATTACTAGTGGTTTCCAGATGGAATCCATAGCCATTCTGGTGTTACTTAACAAGCGCCTAGCCGTGGATGCGAAGGATCCCGTCTTACAAGGGGAGTGCACGACCGTGGAAATCGCTTTTCAAGTGAGGATGTCTTTAAATTGTAATATATATGTAGTAGTAAAAAAGCCTATTAGGTTTCGTTTTTAAAGTTTTTTAGCTCCATATAAGTCGTTGCCTTATAATCGTTACCAAAGCGTATAACGGGTCAGCAGGTAAAGTCGCCGACTACGAAAGGAATACTACCGAGTTCGAATCCACGTAGAAGAACTATTTTTTTCTTAAATCTTTTTGTTGTAAATCGAGGGATCGGATAGGTGTAGGTCTAACTACAATTGTAACTAC
>NW_017136375.1:0-400 GCF_001652005.2 Ceratina calcarata | reverse complement strand
TATATATATTGTATTTTATTGTTCATTACCTTAATGCGTAACTATGACGGAGATAATGAGACGGTCAATATCCAGTTTAACGGCGATAGCAACGATATTGCCCGCTGGTTTAACCCATAATGGGTTGTTAAAGAGTTCATATATCATTTAATTTATTAGCGGGTCTGGTAAACGCGTTATTAATTCCGCGTTACCAAGGGCGCGCGTAAGAGGAATAAATTACCGAGTTCGAAAAATTCGACTTTCTCTCATTAATTTTCTAGGCCTGAACTCTGACGTAAGTGGTCGTGCACCTTTCGCGCGGGTAACAAGTGAAAAATGTAGAACTGGCTTGTATATTTTTAGAAAACGTTGTTCGCCTCGTATGTACGCACGAAAGAGAAATGAAACTATTGAATAG
>NW_017136374.1:0-400 GCF_001652005.2 Ceratina calcarata | reverse complement strand
TGTAGTGTATTTGAATGAACCGCGCTTAGCAGGTTGGCAAGCGTGCTGGTCTTCACACAGGCAGACATTCATTCAGTCAGTGAGTCAGTCACGTACGCACGAGGCAAGGGAATGGCCTGTTACAGCCATAGACATTTTCTATGTAATCGTCAGATGTATATTCTATAAATTATAATATTAATAAATAGTTTGAGTTTTCTGTGGATATGAGTGAGTGGTTATGAATAATAATCCACATATACGACAATTGGTGTCAGAACGGTTCGAGCACATGCCGACGCCAGCGGAAAAAATGGCGGAATAAACGCTCTCAAAGTGAGGAAGGAAGTAGGTAGAGATTAAAAGACATCGGTACTTGTCATGGCAGGAGACGACGAAGTATCACCGGATTTGGTCGCGG
>NW_017136373.1:0-400 GCF_001652005.2 Ceratina calcarata | reverse complement strand
GAGGATTTCATCGCAGAAGCCATAAAATCAACCCTTTTGTCTTTGTGTAAGTGAACAGCGGGGGGTCTGACCCGTACTTTTGTCCTCGAGCTACGGATTCTCGACCATCTATTACGAGGGCTTTCCGAAGCCTCCAACTTTTACATGCTCTTAGCATAGGCTGTACCGCACAGTCGGCACGATAAATCCGGCCGAGGGCTCGAGGAGAGAGGGAGCGCGGCGCGTCGCGTCGCGAGGCGCGCTCTGCGAGGATCGGCCATAACTATTCAATTTGGACGAAACGAAACGAATCTTTCAGAAATAAGCCAAAAGTATATTTCTAAAGAAAACCAACATCGGGATCCGAAACATTGTTTTACTAAACGGTAATGCCAACGGAAACTTAAAAAAAAAAAACTGA
>NW_017136372.1:0-400 GCF_001652005.2 Ceratina calcarata | reverse complement strand
TAATTTAATGATAAATGACATAAAGAATAAAATAGAATATTGCTTTTTTTGTCTTATTAAGTCGCATCCAGGGTGTTCAGAATTTCGTTCACTTTTTCTCGTTCACCGGCATCTGCGCGACAATGCCAAAAAAAACTGGTACATATTGCAAAATACTGTTTTACGCAACTGTCGAAGGTCGATGATTGAACACCCAGAGAGTTTGATCTAAGGATGATTGACAGCGGGTTTCATAAGAGATATTTACCTGTCCACCAGGTGCTCCGACCGGTCTTAAAGGAATCTGGAGCGGATCGAAGTAATTGGAGTACAACTACCGAGTTCACGGGTTCGCGTGTGTTCCAGGGAAAAGCGAGAAAGTGTTTACATTCACGATACTCGCTATCGATGATTTTTTTTT
>NW_017136371.1:0-400 GCF_001652005.2 Ceratina calcarata | reverse complement strand
GCTAATGATGAATTTGCGGCACGAAACGAGATCTTGAGGATCAACATCAGTGCAGGTGCCGCGGCGATCTACACGTGATCCTCCACTCAGATTCTGTCCATAATACACGTACAATGCGAGAGTCTTCCCAGAGGTGGGAAGAATGTTGGATATGGAAGCGGACAGTATTATTCGCGCCTATCGTAATTAGCGACACCTTCCATATAATATGTATTAACTCAGCACTTATTTGAATATTAATAAACATTAATTAAAATATTGCATTCCGTGTTATTAGCATGGACTCGGTATGTCGACTACTGGGGATATAATATTGTATTTAATTAGTCGTAAGAACGCGTTCGATTGAATATTTAGTCCTCCTCATCTCGCATTAAACTGACCCGCAGGGCCGTGAATA
>NW_017136370.1:0-400 GCF_001652005.2 Ceratina calcarata | reverse complement strand
CATTTCTCAATTTTGCACCGAAATTGAGCATCTTAAAGCCTCAGAAAATGTCGTAGCCGATTCTCTGTCCAGAATTCAAGTCTTACGTTTACCCTGTGACATTAGTTTGCAGGATCTGGCGGTGCATCAAGGGAATGATCAACAACTGGCGGACTTACGCAAGTCGTCTGATCATTCGTTGTCTCTGAAAGCCATCCAATGGGGTTCTGAGCACACGACTATTTTTTGTGATATTTCTGGTGAAACGATTCGTCCTTATATTCCAGAATTCCTTCGTCGGAAAGCTTTTAACGTATTCCATGGTCTAACTCACCCCAGTGCTAAAGTTACGGACAGACTGATTCATGCACGATATGTTTGGCCCGATATGCATAGGGACATAGCTCAGTGGTGTAGGGCA
>NW_017136369.1:0-400 GCF_001652005.2 Ceratina calcarata | reverse complement strand
TAAACGGTTGGATATAGAAGAAAATGTTATAAGGGAAAGTTAAATGGTATCAGACCCTGCATAATATGTAACTAATTTTATGAAGTTTTGTGTATCGATGCATCAGAAAAATGCAACTGCACTTTTCTTTTAAATGGAAATCTATATTTTTTACTACATCAGTCGATACAGTTTCTTGTGCTCGGTCTCACGGCAAGTTTTCCGGAGTTAATAACTTATTATTCAGAGAACTTAAAGCTCCGATAATTTTCAAACGAATAAGTTTAGGGCATCAGTATGTTAACACTTTTTTGTAGAGCACATCCAGACGCCCGGCCTATCAAGAATCTATCATTTCCCCATCCGTTCCATTTGAATAACGATTAAATGTATTAATTGTTATTAATTTCCTTGCATTGTT
>NW_017136368.1:0-400 GCF_001652005.2 Ceratina calcarata | reverse complement strand
TTCAATAATTTTAGAAATGAGAATTCATTGTACGCTAGGTGTAGTACATCTATTACATAAATTTAAATTACACGGAAATTATTGATATCGGTTTATATATACTTTTACTTATACGAGAAAAGAAATAACGTACATTTAATTCCATAATAATTGCGTACTAAACGAGTTTACTTTCTTATAAATATATTTTAAAAGTTTTTACGTACACGTAGCTCACTCGATTCGAACACACGGATTAACAAATTCTGATAAATTCATGAGTCCAAGAGGCCTGCCAGAATTTGTTTATATGTATGTACGTTGGACAGAATGCAGTGTATGTTGGGCCGAAATCTACGTGAATGAACTACGTGTATGTACATATAGATGTCGAATTTCATTTTTTTACAGTACATATGTT
>NW_017136367.1:0-400 GCF_001652005.2 Ceratina calcarata | reverse complement strand
GTACAAGGATTAACAAAAGAAAACGAGGCCGAGCAATGCTCCCAGGCCTTCTAACACAATCTTCAAATATAAGTACATAAAGAAATGAATATGTAGTGGAAGAATAGTAAATAATGAATATCTCTTCTATCTCGGAAACTTCACATGTTTTCATTTTGAAAGGTCAAAATGATGTAAAAATTCAGTAGCATCGATGCGAGATCGAACATTGAAAAACCAGACATAAACTTATTACTCTTTTTTAATCTTGTCCTCTTAGAGGAAATTAACATTAGCCGAAGCTGGCGAGGAATCATTGTCCTTAGTTGTACAAGTAGAGATGAAGTAGAATTGTACAGTACTAGTCAGATCATGATGTACGCAATAGGTTTGGAAGAGTAATACTAATGCAATGAATAAG
>NW_017136366.1:0-400 GCF_001652005.2 Ceratina calcarata | reverse complement strand
CATGTACAATGGAATAAGAGATGGAGAAAAATCATATTTAGAGATTGTTAAGGTAATACACCGTATATTACCATAGGAGAAAACTCCACTAATGGATATGTATAGAATAGTTTAAGTTAAGGAGCGCTGATATTGGTAATGAGACATATAAGGAGCGCTAGGACCGTTTGATCCTTACTTACCTGTGTAATACCTTAGCTTGAACACGTGTGTACATTTCGAGAAGCAGTTGTTACGTAATCATTATAGTTAGAGTAGAGGAATCCCTTTTCAGTTTCATTTAATTATACAATATAATATCTTTTCTTTAAACAATATCATTATTATTATATTCCACTTTGTGAACTCCAAATAAAAACCATAACACAGATGAAAAGAGATTTAACTTAGATGGTCCAGA
>NW_017136365.1:5184-7420 GCF_001652005.2 Ceratina calcarata | reverse complement strand
GGATAACGTTATTTACAAAAAATTAGGAAAGCCCGTGAAAGCTTATGAGAATTGTAAAGAATCAGAGACTGTGGAGGAATTACACAATATTAGGAACAATGAAAACGCTATTCACATGGAATCATTGGCTGTGAGGGAGAGGATATTGGGCACACAGAACCCGGAAGTGCCTCGTCATGTTGTATTTCGTGGAATACTGTTTGCCGAGAGTGAGAGGTTCGATAAATGTATCGATTTATGGCTACACGCTCTTCATCTGAAGCAGATGAACGATATTCCCGTGGGAAAAGATATCTTGCGGTTTGTCCAGGTACCGTTTCGTCCGTATGAGGGATCACTTTTTAATTTCAAGTAAAGAAAGTAAAGTAATCGTTCTTCACAGGTGTTCTCACAGATGATAGTCGAGGAAATTGAAATCGACTTCGCTCCGGTCTTAAGCGTATTAGAATCCTGCGTAATGGAATTGGCTAATAATAAGTCGAAAGTCAACAATCCGGATTCTGAAATGGAATCAAATATAATGACTACTCTCTACATCCTGACAATTTTGACGAAGCTTCTGTCTCTGAAGGGGAACAGGTACGAGATGGAGGATAAATGTAGAGCCCATCATCTGGTTCGCAGAATCTGCGCTCTTCAGTTGAGACTGAAGGACGGCCAAACTCTGTTGCATCTGGCCGTGAACGAGGACACGCTCGTAGACTATTCTATTACCAATCACGTTTGCAAGTAAGTCGAGCGATCGACCGTTCGCCAAGCGTTCATTACTTCATATCGAAACGTTTTACAGATATCCTTGCGCGGCCACGGCTAAACTTTTGATAGACTGTGGTGCGGACGTGAACGCATTGGACAGTAACAGGAATACACCGTTACACTTGATCATCGACTACGGGGAACCGATTAGGTATTAAATTTTAATATTTAATCAAAAGATATAGTAATCATGTTCTACGATACTAATTTATTCATGACTCCGCCAGCGATTTTATGACTATCAACACAATAATTATGGAATTGATCGAAGCTGGGGCACACATGGATACCGTCAACAACCGTTGGAAGACTCCATACGATGCAGTGACCACAGGTTCGTATATAGGGTATACCAGAACTAATACTACGCCCGAAAGTGGGGACGAGTTGAGGTGATTTTAAATAATATTTTCCTGTGCAAAAAAATTGTTCAAGGCGTGGTTGTCGAGTTATTAACAAAAATCCCCGACCAATCGGAGCGCTCATATCCAAGGCAGGCAGGAGCGCGATAACCGCATCGTGCGTTGCCGCGGCCGTATGCCACGCTCGTGACGAGAACATAGGATTAAATCAATACTTACATGCAAGAGCAACTAAGAAATTGATTAAATATCACAGAAAAGAAAGCAATTACTCGTTAGTTATGTTCACTGAATAGATGCAACATATTCAGTGGGATAACTAACAACTTTATAAATTACGTAGTAGGTAAAGCATAAAAAATGGGAAAAGAATTAGAGTTTAACTTAATCGTTCGTCTTTAATTTCACCTACTCGTAGAAGAATTTCAATGTGTCTAGGTTCTCGTCATGAGCGTGGCATACGGGGCTGCAGTCTCGAAGGCAGTTATCGCACCCCTGTGCGTCTGCTGTACGGGCGCGCTGATTGGTCGCGATTCTTCGTTAATAACTCGACAACCACGCCTCGGACAACATTTTTGCAATGGAAAAAGTTGTTTAAAATTACCTCAACTCTTGCCTATTTGAAGGCTTAATACTAGTTCTGGGACACCCTGTATAAATGAAGAGCCTACGTACGATCGATGACATTTACAATCGTTTTTAGGTGTACCAAAGACCATTCTAAGGACTCACACGAAACTGTCTTTAAAATGTATGGCAGCGAAAGCGGTGAAATTCTACGACATATCCTACCGTGGCAACGTTCCACGATGCTTGGAGAGTTTCATCGAACTGCACGGCTTTGACCTCAACCAGTGTTAACCGTCTACCACTAGTAATTAAGTATTCTTCTACACAGTAACTGTTGTACTCAAATACATCACACACAGTGACGAACGTTTTTGTAAAACGATATAACAGTGAAGTGTGAAGTTTGTACATAATAGAATAAACATGTGTAAATACTGAATAAAATAAAGTAATTTCATTACTTCCCTAGAATATTTTATTATTCCATACAGTACAAAATAATTTCATTACCTCCCTATAGAATATTTTATTTCATTACATATTAAATT
>NW_017136365.1:1534-4854 GCF_001652005.2 Ceratina calcarata | reverse complement strand
GGATGTTCCGGAAAGATTGTTAGAGCCGAAAATGGCAGATGGGGAGGAGCATTGTGAACAACAATTTCCTTTGGCAAAATACGAAATGGGGCTTGGTTACCGAGTTCTTAACAAAAAACACGGACCAATCAGAGCGCTCGGTTGATGCGGTCTCCGTTTCGGGAGCGCTGGCTCGGAGTCAGGAGGCCGGCTTTTCTCGCGTTTGAACAAGCGCTTCGCTCAGTACGAAGTGTTTTAAGAAAATGACGAATAACAAAGTACATGAATAACAATGCCAATGCAATGTAGTTACCAACCGTATGTAGCCGTAAACAAATTGTACGCAGGGAAAAACCCTATCATAATCCGCACGGAAGAACTTTCGCCAGCTTATTGTTTTCGATTTCCCTGTAACTAGTTGAACGCGTAAAATACGACCCGCCAGTATGCACTCCATCTGGCATTAATGGTAAAAAAAGTAGAAGGACATCTTTTACTACGTTCAATCAGTCAAAGGTACTTTTTATTATCGAACATGTGTTTTTAAGGGAAATCGAAAATAATAAGCTGGCGAAACTTCTTCCCTACGAATTATGACACGGCTTTTACCTGCCTACAATGTGTCTACGGCTTTGCGGGCTGCAAGTCGCGAAGGTACCGAGTGATTCACACGTGGGGAATGTTGTAAATATGACAAGGAAGGTCGGGTTTCGGTACCCAAGGAAGGTCGGGTTTCTTTCAGGGATGTTAAAAACATTTTCACTAACGAATTTGGCCATCGAGTGGGGAAAATTCTCCCGAAGGAGAGTTGTGAGAGACGATTCAGTAGGTTTCGAGTCGCACACCTCAACTCAATGACGGAGCCCGAAAAATCTAATAGAGTTCTAGGACATGATCCGAGTATTCGCCTAACGCAAAGATGGTTATCCGCCGATTCCGATAAAAAGAGCGTCATTCCGATCAAGTCGTGCCCTTCGCGCATCGTGTAATTTACGGGTCACGCGGATAGTGAAGTTCATTTTGTAAATAAACAACAATCGGCTCCTTTCGGAGATGTTTAATGTTAGACTGCAAAAACGACAGTGTAAGTGTTTGAAAATTTTTAAGTGAAAAGTGACAGTGGTTTTATTAAGTTGAGTTTGTGTATAAAAATCAATCGGCTGCTTTCAAAGACGTGTATTGATAGGACGTAGGAGCAACAATCTTAGTGTGTTAAAAATACCGTATAAATTGGAACAGAAACATTTGGATGCAAAAGGCCCTGAAAGGCAGGAAGTGCTTACAAATCGCAATCACGGACCGGTATCATATAAAATGAGATAATATGCATACTATCTTATTCATAGAATCGCCATAAGTCATGACCGCAAGCATTTGTTCAAGTGCCTGTTTCTTGTACATACAAGACAGGGACTGGAAATGTGTGATGGATGGATAGGAAATGTTAAAGACTAAAGGAAATGTTAGGAATTGTAAAATTTACAATTTAAGATCGTCTTGGCTTAAACAGCGACTCTGAATACCGACCTTTCGACTATACAGTATTGATAAACGTAACCCAAAAGTAATACGCTACTATACTCGTGTTCTCGAGAATCTAATATCGCTTCGCGCAGCTTGGAAGGTAGTGGTGGTGCAGGGAATTCCCCTCGCAGTATCCCCGCACAATTCTAAAGTATTGAAATGCGTAGAAGAAGTAAAAACTCGTGAACGTATTTGTCTACAAAACTTATTTTATATATCTGATTTGAAATATACAAGTTCCAAATTTAAAATGGGAATTCCTGGACTAACTGTATACATAAATAATCATTCTGACCGTTACTTGCGGTATTATGAATTACATAATACATATTTAGTGATTGACGGTAACAACGTAGGTTGTCAAATATATCATTCGCAAAAGGCATATCGTAATTGTGCATTCGGCGGCAATTATGATGGATATGTACACGACGTGTCAATCTTTTTCGACGATCTGTTAAAATGTGGCATAACACCGTTGGTTTTGATTGACGGTGGTACCGAGGACAAAGAATTAAGAACAGTCATAAAGAGGACCAAAGAGAAAATCCGGAAAGTTTCGACTTATTCTCCGTATCAGAGATTTCTGCCCGTATTACAAGGAGAAGTTTTCAGAGATGTGATGAGAGAAAAGAACATTCGACAGGTACAGTGTCTATTTGAAGCAGATAATGATATAGCTGCAATAGCAAGAATGCTCGAGTGTCCTGTACTCAGTGGAGATGCGGATTTTTATTCCATTTCACACATTGAATGTTGGTACAGTTATGCGTTCAGGTGGAAGATATGTAAAACAATGTAAAATTTATAAAGTCGAATATTTACTAAGTTCATTTAGAGGGCTGCAGGAATCAATGTTACTATTGGCAGCAATCTTGTTCGGTAACGATTATGTCGAACGTGGAACGTTCAAAAACTTCTTTCGTCATTTGAAATTGAAGACGGCATCAGGGGGAAAGTGCGTGAAAGAACGTTGCATCGAGGCAATTTTTTCATGGCTAAGCAAGTTCACCTTGGACGAAGCAGTTGCCAACATCTTAACAAGAATACGAAAACCTTCGCGACGAAGCGTATTGAATTTAATAGAAGAGAATATAAGTTATACGAATGCATTAGCTGAAATACTTGTACCATTAGGATTTCCAGGAGATTACCTCGCTCGTAGAGATACGCGTCGCTTGAACAGGAGTTTTAAATTTAACGGCGACATTGATACTTTGATCTACATGGGAGAAGTTTGTAAAGGAGAAGAGGAGGTGAGCAAGAAGGACGACAACGGTGAGATAAAACTAATGAACACAATTAATGAGACCGAATCGTTGTCGCGAAATGAAGCCATTAGTAAATTGCCTAAATGGTTTGTAAACGAACATCTTTTGGCCAAATATCCTCCGTATTTCATGAACATGATAGTTCGTAGATTGTATTTTTGTCCAATACAAATTGAAAATATCAATTATTCTTCGAGTAATGTGATAACTTTAAAGATCATTAGCGTTATTTTTGGACTTTTAAAATCAGCAATAAATGACAAAGTACGTTACATGAGATACATAATCAGAGATCAAAGGAGAATTGTATTACGTGAATTAGAAGGCACAGAGACACTAGATTGTTGTAAACTTCCATCTCTATCCAAACTTAGGGAAATTCCATCAAGTTCACGCAAAGAGATCTTGAATAAAACTTTAGGGATTAGCGATGCAGATGGTATAAATGAACTTCCGCCAAACTGGATATTATATTTTGGATAAGGGAGCAAGAACCTACCGTGTTTCATAAATCTAACGTATATGCTATACTCTTCGGTATAATAT
>NW_017136365.1:0-1197 GCF_001652005.2 Ceratina calcarata | reverse complement strand
CAACAGGGAAACGAACAACTCCTTCCGTCCACATCGGACCAGAGACGGAAGGAGGAACCCCCAAAACAGGTCCGAACGATCGCGGAAATTACAGAATCTCCACAGTAAAATTATCAGAAAATTCTCTTGTACCCCAGGTCAAACTCACTTCGCCTAATTTCCTTGATCAAACGATACTCATGATAGACACAGGAGCTGAACCAAATTTAATTAAGATTGGTACACTAAAACCCGACACTTTGGCTGATACTTCTGATATAATCAAAATTAGTGGGATAACGGAAGGAGTGGTCTCTACACTTGGAGCCGTTAGCATAAATCTTTATGGAACAAAAATCAAATTTCACCTGGTACCAAATAATTTCCCCATTCCTACACAAGGAATTCTCGGTTCTGCATTCTTAGCAGAAGGAGCCGAAATTTCCTTTATCAAGGAGGAAATATCTTGGAAGGGCAATATCATTCCCTTCCTAAAAACACAGAAGAATTTTATCAAAAGTCGAACCGTAGCGAATATCGAGATCAAGGTTACCGGTCCTCATATCGGATACATCCCAAAACAAGAAATAGCACCTAACGTAATAATCTTCGATTCCTTATGCGAAAATCGGAACGGAAAGGCATACGTACGATGCGTAAACTTAACAAGTAACAGCGTAGCTTTTCCCATGCCAATCATGGAGATGGAAGAAATCGAACAATTTTCTACTGTGGCAGTTAATTCTGAAGAAAATATATGTTCTCAAAATCTTAAATCACCTGAAGAACGTCAAACTGAAATTCTCGAGCTAATAAAAACAGACCATTTAAATGAAGAAGAACTCGCTTATGTAAAAGAAATTATTAAAGAAAATCACGATCTCTTCCACCTCCCTGGTGACTACTTAGGTAAAACCAATGTATTAAATCACAAAATTCCGACATACGACCAACAACCAATACATGTAAAACAATACAGATATCCACCGATACATAAGCAAGAAATAGATAAGCAAATGAAGGAATTATTAGAAAGCGATATAGTTAGCCCGTCCGCATCACCTTACAATTCGCTATTATGGATTGTGCCCAAAAAACCGGACGCACAAGGGAACAAACGATGGAGAATGGTCATCGATTATCGCGCACTAAATGAAAAATCTATTCCGGACGCTTATCCCTTACCTAATATATTAGAAATCTTAGACCAACTCGGAA
>NW_017136362.1:0-400 GCF_001652005.2 Ceratina calcarata | reverse complement strand
TTATTATTCCATCCCCGGAGAAAAAAAGAAACGACGAATCGGTTATTCAATTTCAATTTTCCATCGACCTGAAATTACGAAAGTGTCCAATTTTCCTCGACGACAACTTGTCACTGTACTTATTTTCTAATTTAAAAACTTTCAAAATCGTTTTCCAACCCTCCTCCACCCTTTCGGCGACCCGGCCGCGGCGCACACATTCGTGGTAACTCCGGCAGAGACGCTGGCTTTAGTTCAAAGTTCAGTTTTCAATTCCCTCTTCACTTTATATCCTCGCCACTAGTTTAGATCCGGCTCAAAGTTCTCAATATACAATTTCAACTTCCTCCCCCTTAATTCTAATACGCCTGACAACTTTAACCACGTTTCATAAATACGCCATGGACACTTCAATAAATCT
>NW_017136361.1:0-400 GCF_001652005.2 Ceratina calcarata | reverse complement strand
TATCGGTTTGTTTATTATTTATTTATTCGATTGGTAATGTTTCGTGATAATTATAAGTTCAATTATTGGTATGGCTTATCCTAATTTCGTAGTGGTATATCAATGGTTTACAGAGGAATGGTTCGGTGTGTCTAGGATCTTATTTTCTTAATACAATTTGTGATCAGTTTATTTATTTAAATTTATTTATCAGATTCAGTTCGTTTGTTTCTTTTTCTCGTGTAGTCTTCCTTTTTCTGATGATTTATCCCAGTCCTGTTGTTCGACAAGTTGTCAGATTGCTGTGAAGCGTTTACCTCGTTTCGAGTGAGATTTCTCGGTAAATGTTTTTTGATTTCGTGATAAATCAGTTAATGTATCTTTGATATACGAGTGATACTCTCGTAGTACCTGGGTTTCG
>NW_017136360.1:0-400 GCF_001652005.2 Ceratina calcarata | reverse complement strand
CGGCGCGGTACCGAAATTCGAGATCTCGAGGAGGCGAAACGAGACCGGAGTGCGGGCCCTCCCTTAACAGAGTGAATAATAACAAGAGCAGGGGGTGGGAAAGGGAAAAGTTGAATTCTATTAAGCGTCGGAAAGGAACTTACGTGTGCTTGTGCTCTTTAACAGTTTTATTTAGGTAACCCGATATGGATATGTAGTGAAGCGCCGACTCGTCTCTCTCGGAATTTCTAATATCTTACGTTGTTAAAATGCGTTTCTCTGATCTATTCATTTATGGATACAAAATATGAAATTTGAAACTTATATCGTCAAAAGAGAATCCCGAGGGGAATCAATCAGTGATATAAGAATAAACCTATCGAGCAAGTAGTTCATTATTTAGTTAATAGAAGATATGTAT
>NW_017136359.1:0-400 GCF_001652005.2 Ceratina calcarata | reverse complement strand
TAGGAAATCAGGTTCGTTAGAGGAGAAATTAATAACGTAGAAGTCTTATCATTACAGAGGAAGGGTAATTAATTTTAAGTAAGTATTTACCATAATTGATCTGCAATTAGGTAGTTGCATTATGTCAGAGTTATTCTGCCTGCATCTTGTGCAGAATTAATTGCAGAAAATTTGCAATGGGCATCATGAGATCACGTAATGGTTATTGTATTCCTTCGTTTTGAAATAGGTACACTTGCATTTTGAATGGTTTAAATTAGTATCATATATTTACAAGAACTAAGCAGTTATGAGCAATTGTAGTATAAAGAGGCCAGTTTAGCTTGCATCGTGTGCAGTATCGGTCACGTAGAGTATGCAAGCGCATCGTGGTAGCTTGAATGAGCGTATTACTGAATGC
>NW_017136358.1:0-400 GCF_001652005.2 Ceratina calcarata | reverse complement strand
CCCGACCAATCAGAGCGCGAGTATACACGGCGGGCAGGAGCGCGGCAACCGCCTCTTGCGTTGCCGCGCCCGTAAGCTGCGCTCGTGACGAGAGAATAGGTTTAAAGAAAAGTTGCATGCAAAAACGAACTCATAAATTGGTTAAATTTCAGAGGAAAAAAAGCGATTAGTCGTTACTTACGTTCAATGAACAAATGTAACTACAAAATACTCAATGAAATAATTAACAATGTTACAAATTACGTGTGTGTAGGAAACTTATGAAAAATGTGAAAAAAATCAGAATTGGACTTACTTTTTCGTTGGTCAGTGCACCTGCTCCTTCCAGAAGAACGTCAATGGGTTAATGGGTCGACCTTCGGCACTCGAAGATAGGACATATGGCTCGCAGCAGCTGATG
>NW_017136357.1:0-400 GCF_001652005.2 Ceratina calcarata | reverse complement strand
TATGTAGAAGTAGCGACATAACGATCAATTACGAATTATTATATTATTATATTTATGTTAACTTTATCGGTGTTTACGAGTAATTGTTTTTTTTTAATAATCTCAGCGATTCGTTTCGAAGACAAACGTTGTATCATATCGATGTAAATTCTGAGGACAATGTGATAAATAATAATAAGGAATCGTACTATTATTGGAAGTCTGTCCTGGGTATCGGTAATCATTTCACATAGTTGTTGCCTTTCGTTAGTTCAGTCTCGCGAGCTCCCTTGAAACTTGAGACGATTTGGTCTGTATAATAATTACTGTGTAATAAATACCACATATTAAATATATTCGGACTGGAACAACTTTTACAATTCTTTTCCGGTAATTGGAAGTTTGTTAGTGGCTTTTGTCT
>NW_017136356.1:0-400 GCF_001652005.2 Ceratina calcarata | reverse complement strand
GTAATCTTTTTATCATTTAAATTTTGCGACACTTGTGGGGGAGGAATAAAACTCTTACGATGGAGTCAGAAACGAAAGTGGAACGCTGGAAGGGAAAGAAATGCGTGGGATGGGAAGAAGCTGGCACGCGGCCAACGGTTCGGATTCTCAATGGGAATCGTGTTACCCGTCTGATGCTACTTTGTTGCTGAAACCACTACCACCGCCGGAGAATGGCGCAGCCACCCCTAAGCTTCGCATCAGGGTGTGATTTATCGCGGCCCCTGATCCTCCTGGGCGCGTGCCTAACCTCCCTGATTTGTTCAACTCGGATAATCGGCGGAAAACTCCTCTAAGGCATGGGAAACGGAGTTTCCATTTTCTCACATTCAATTTTTCCATTTTATTGTTTCATTATTAG
>NW_017136355.1:0-400 GCF_001652005.2 Ceratina calcarata | reverse complement strand
TAATGTAATATCTGGTAACTGTTAAAATTTCAATGCTTTGTCATTGTGTTTATGTAAGGATTCGTACAACCTTAATATTTCATGATTGTAATAATTGGTTGAATAGATTTGGAGAGAAATCATGATACAAGTAGCAGCAGATCCTCTGGTTATGTCCGTCGCGACCATCGACAAAATGCTTGAGAAGTTCATGAAGTGTACGGATTTATTGGATTTAGTGCAGAAGGGGCTTACCACCTATTTGGAAAAGAAACGATTGTTCTTCCCCCGATTCTTTTTCCTATCAAATGACGAGCTCTTAGAAATTTTGTCAGAGACGAAAGATCCTACGAGGTAATTTACTATAATTTATAATCAGATTCTGAATTTTGTGTAAACAATTATCAAAAAATCCTGAATG
>NW_017136354.1:0-400 GCF_001652005.2 Ceratina calcarata | reverse complement strand
ATCTTCCGTCGATTTCCATCTTTATTATTTTGCCTGCAGTGGTCGTTTTTTCTCCGATCGTCTTCCACCTTGTCACGTTTATTCCCTGGTTGAATTGTCTTATCGTCTCTATTATGTTCCTTGTGTTATGTCTGTGGCTCGTCACTCTTCCCTCTACCGTGTATCTGTTGTCCAGGGCCTCTCTGTTGTCTGTCCTTAGCCTGACCCCGCTCGGCATTTTTATGTGCTTGGCAGCTTTTTCCAGCCAGCTGGCCGTAAACGTCGATTCACATGTAACTATGATCCCTCCGTTCTTCCTATAGAACTCCTCGAACCCGAGGTGCTGTGTGTATGCTCCCTTGGCGGTTCTGGCCTCCATGTATTTCTCGGCGCACACCGCCAGTGCGTCGTTGAATTCGTC